>NC_041393.1:504562551-504657801 GCF_002162155.2 Triticum dicoccoides | reverse complement strand
TATACACACTTATAAGGACATGGTTGCATAAGCAAATTAAACATCCACTTACATATGTGGCTACTACAACCATGGCATTTGCAAACACCAAAGTAAACTATTACATGCATAATTACATAGGTGGCTACTACACACACGACATTTCCACACACCAAATTAAGTAAACTATATGTTACATGCATGATTAACTAGCATAAACGATCATCATCTACTTCTTGTGACGCTTGCTCTGCTTGTAGCTTGATCCGGGCTCGTCGATTTGGGTAACGAGGCACTTCGTCATGTCAATGATCCGCATGTGCATCTCGTAGCATGTGTACACACTCTTGGCCACGAACCTGAAGTGAGGTTCATCCGGTTGCCGCATCCAGGCCCCGTTCCAGGATACGGACGTGTTCTGTTGGCATCCTGCTTGATCTTTTCATAGTATGGGTCCATGATGGCCGAGGCGAGTTCAACTAGGGAGTCCTTCTTCGTGCTGCCCCAGACCCTGTAGTGCTAATGGATTTTGACAAGGTTCTTGCAGGCCAAGCCCGTACCCCTGAGCGCTTTTACATCGTCGTTGGTTTCCACCGTAATGAACTTGTAGTTGGTGCTGTTGACAAACCTGGTGAAACAGTGGCAAGGCTCTGTGGCCATGCAGTAGTGGTAGGTGAGGACATGATGGCGCACACACAAATGGGTGAAGGCAACCTTCTGATCTATGTTGGGACGACCGGCGGTGTACTAGAGGTAGATGCCGATCACCTCGTACTTGTCACGAGCAAGCAACTACTCAACGGCATTGATGTAGTCGTCCACCAAGGCCGGGTCGATGGTGTACACCACCGAGAGATCCGTCTCCCTCGCGTGGGTCTCCACTTATGCTCGCCGAACTCTATTGGAGTGCTTGTTGTGTTGTGGGGCGCGATCGAAAGGTTGAAGAGATTAAGCTTATAATGTCCGCGGGAATTAAAGGGGAAGCTGGACGGCCTGGAATATCGGCACGCCCTGATGGCAGTTCTAATTTGCAGCGTGTAACTCCATCGTGTTGCACGTAACTGCATTGTGTGGCAACACGCGCGACGCAACCGCATGCATATGGGGCCCCCAACATGATCGTGCGCAAGCCCAACCAATGGCAGAGCGCGCGCGGAGGGATGCGAGCAGAGTGCTCCGCGGTCGCCTCAATGGCGAGCAACCATATATATATGCATATATCAGTTGAACACGCAAGGAAAAGCTGTCCACAAGCCGAGCGTGCCGACGGACGCGAGCAGAGCATGCCGCGGCGCCTAACAGCGAGCACGGCGCACTGCAGAGCCTAAAGGCGAGCAGAGCTTGCCGAGGGATGCAAGTAGACGCCGGCAAAGTGATACATGGCAAATAAAACGAACTGTGCGAGTGATGTCGGAGACATCAAGCACGAATCAGATTAGAGTTGCATGTGCGATATGTGGCATCAGTTGATCCATCCAAGCTGTCTGTGATGTAATAAGTCGTGTGTGTTGTAGGCAAACCCTTGATGTTATATAACCTTAAATTTAACCAACAAAATGTTAATGCATGTTACAAAAATTATATAAATGGAAACTATGTTGAAATACGAATCCAACGATATAATCTTTGGCGACATGCATTCATATTTTATTAATTAAATCCTACTTATAAACCAAGACAGGGGTATAGATGGTAAGTAAATCGCAAATGTTTTTTTATTAACCGTATGTGTATGTGTCATTTCGTCCTCCTCTCGCATGTATTGTCACCCCGCTGTCACAGATGGTTCGAGCGCAAGCTTGTGCAACACGCGGGGGTGTTCTTTTGGCCAAACGGTGGTGAGCCCATTCCCGCGCAACCACATAGGTTCCCGCGCAAGCTTCCCGCCCGACTCGGTGAAATCCCCCAAAATCCCAATGCTTACCAGCCTACTATATAAACCCTCACGGCCGGCGAGTTCTGCATCGCATTCCCCCTCCCTGTAGCTTATCTCGTCTGCTTATCCCACAATCGACAATGGCACCGGTCCGTCGTCATCGCTCAGCCACTCCGCCGTCATCAGAGCACAGCTCCAGCTATGAGGCTACACTGCGGCAGAGGTATACTCTCCTGCATAGTGTAGTCCGCGTGGCGTCCCTGTTGGGTGTGCGCGGAACACCCACCAAACGCTCGGCCACCACTTTCCGTCGGCAGCTATTGCCGACCGCCATTGCCGCCACACCACCATAGAAAGCCAGGGTCATCGACCGCTCTGCCGCCGTGGCCCAAAGGTGGGAGGTGGCCATCATGGCCACCACACTGCTGCCGATCACCATGGCAATCACCCGCTCCGCCATCGCGGCCCAAAGGCGGGAGGTGGTGGTCGTGGCCGCCACCCCATCATCGGCCGCCGTGGCCGCTAGCCTAGCGTCGATCGCTGAGATCATCACCCACTCCGCCACCGCTGCCCGAAGGAGGGAGCATAGGTGGAGGCCCGCACGTGCATGAACGACCTTGTGCGCTACATCGAGTTCCTGTGGGAGGAGGAGCAGCGCCTCGTCAAGCATGCAAAGAGCCTTACCGCCCCGTGCCCGCGGCATACGCCAACGCAGAGGCGAGGAATTAGGAGATCTAAGAGCAGTCCGACCGCTTTGAGAGGGGTCGTCTGGAGTGGCAGAGGGCGTTCGAGGTGAGCGTCGCTGAAGGTGCAGCAGCGGCTGCCACCGTGTTGCCGTTGTCCAGCTCGTTGGTAGGCTCCTCCTCCTCTTCCTCTTACTGAATGTGTTCGGCAGAAGAGAGGCTGCTGGAAGTAGTACAAAGCCCCTCTATAGTAGTAGTAGTAGTAGTAGTAGTAGTAGTAGTAGTACTAGTAGTAGTAGTAGTAGTAGTAGTAGTAGTAGTAGTAGTAGTAGTAGTAGTATTTAGGGGCTATTTTGTTCCATTACTTTGACTATAGATGTGGTGGAACTATACAACGTACTTAAAATTAGCTTGTATATATAGTTGAACTAGCTATTTCAGTACGTGGTTGGCAACAATTGGGGAAAAGTTTGGTCGGTGAGCTGTCGAGTTGAACTGTTTGTATAAATTAAGAACGACTGCTTAATCTATGAATGAAATCTATGCTTAATTACTAAATTTTAGTTGCAAAAATTAGATAGTGCTAGTCATTTTTAGCTGCATATTTTGACAAATCACAGTGTTACAAGGATTGACAAATGGCAATGTTACTAGATCAACAAATGTCAATCTTTCTAGTTTGAAAAATGGCAATATACCCAATATGACAGATGCAAATCTTACCAAATTGTTTGTACATGGTTGCACACGGGTCATCCGAAAAAACCGTTTGCGTTGAAGGGAGGTACAAATCCTGCTTGCCAAATTTTCTCTTGGCTTAGCATCGAAGTCTCGCTTTGCATACCTTATTCAATCTGAACCATTTGTGTTGAAGAGATGCACAAATCCTGCGCGACGAATTTTCCGTTGGCTTACTGCGGAAGACTATAGCTCTCACAGTGCATACAGGTGTTCTATCTAAAACGTTTGTGATGAAGAGCTGCACCAATCCTTCTCGGCACATTTCCCTTGGCTTACTTGGGAAGCTGTCGGTTCACACACGGGTGTTCTATCTTAAACTTTTGTGATGTTAGAGTGGCAGCTATTTGTTTCAAAATGCCTTTGTTGATTGTTATTCAAGTGCGCCTTCTCTCAAAATGGACACGAAAAATACCACAACATGTCGGGTGCCATTTGATGATAGAATGCCAAGTTTCACGAATTTCAGACGAGTTTTGGATTTACTAGAATTTAAAAACAAAGTATCTCAACATTTTGCCGGCAATCAACAGTGTTCTGGTGCTTGAAATTCATTCCCATTTCTTGCATGGGACCTAAGCATGCACCCAAGGACGCATATTTGATTTTTCAACCAATTTATATGCACTGGAGCATGTTCATGTAGTTCAAATTTGAATTATGCACATAAAATGCCTAGAAAACCCAGTTAATAAATAAAAATATCCAAACGAACCCCGAAAAATTCCAAAATTTAACACAACACTCCTGTTGTTCTATATTGACACTAGAAATTTTTTGAAAGCAATAAGAGGCAGCGGATATTGTTTCGTCCCCAAAGGTGGCACGTTCCCTATCGAAACCATTAGGCTTGTTGTGAGAAGCTCTGGTTTGTGAGAAGCTTATACCCAAACCTGCCCCAAATAGGACAAAAAATTTACCACGACATGTTGATGCCGCTCCATGATAGCATGCCAAGTTTCATAAATTTCGAACGAGTTTTGGATTTACTAGAATTTAAAAACCAGGTATCTCAATGTTTGCGCTCGAGTGACGGTGGCAGGGTGTTTGACATTCATTCCCATTTCTTGCATGGGACCTAAGCTTGCAACCAAGGACACATATTTGAATTTTCAACCAATTTATATGCATTAGAGCATGTGCATGTAGTTCAAATTTGAATTATGCACATAAATGCATTGAAAACTCAACTAATGCATAAAATGTCCAAATGAACCCCGAAAATTCCAAAATTAACACAACACTCCTGTTGTTCTATGTTGACACTAGAGAAAAAATTGAAATCAAGAAGAGATAATGGATATCGTTTCATCCAAAAAGGTGAAACGTTCCCTACCGAAACCATCAGGCTTGTTGTGAAAAGATCTGGTTTGTGAGAAGCTTATACCCAAACATGCCCCAAAAGGGACACAAAATTTACCACGGCATGTTGATGCCACTCCATGATAGCATGCCAAGTTACATGAATTTCAAACGAGTTTTGGATTTACTAGAATTTAAAAACTAGGTATCTCAATGTTTGTAGTCGAGTGACGGTGGTACGTTGTTTGACATTCATTCCCATTTCTTGCATGGGACCTAAGCATGCAACCAAGGACACAGATTTGAATTTTCAACCAATTTATATGCATTAGAGCATGTGCACACTTCAAATTTGATTATGCACATAAATGCATTGAAAACTCAATTAATTCGTAAAAATGTCCAAACGAACCCCGAAGAATTCCAAAATTTAACACAACACTCATGTTGTTCTATGTTGACACTAGAGAAAAAACTGAAATCAATTAGAGGCAACGGATATCGTTTCGTCCAGAAAGGTAAAATGTTCCCTACTGTCACCATGAGGCTTGTTGCGAGAAGCTCTGGTTTGTGAGAAGCTTATACCCCCAACCTTCCCCAAATGGGTCAATATTTTTACCACTCCATGTTGATGCCGTTCCATGATAGCATGTCATGTTTCATGAATTTCAGATGAGTTTTTGATTTACTAGATTTTTAAAACCATGTATCCCAATGTTAGCGACCGAGCTACGGTGGCAAAGGTGTTTGACATTCATTTCCCTTTCTTGCATGGGACCTAAGGTTGCAACAAAGGACACACATTTGAGTTTTCAACCTGTTTATATGCACTGGAGCATGTGCATGTAGTTCAAATTTGAATTATGCACATGAATGCATAGAAAACTCAGTTAATGTATAAAAATGTCCAAGTGAACCCTGAAAATTCTCAAAAAAAATCACAACACTCCTGTTGTTCTATGTTGACACGAGAAAATTTTGAAAGTAAGAAGAGGCAACACATATCGTTTCGTCCCCCAAGGTGGCACGTTCCCTACCGAAACCATCAGGCTTGTTGTCAGAAGCTCTGGTTTGCGAGAAGCTTATACCATAACCTGCCCCAAATGGGACAATATTATTTTTACCCCAGCATGTTGATGCCGTTCCATGATAGCAAGCCAAGGTTCATGAATTTTAGACGAGTTTTGTATTTACTAGAATTACAAAAGCAAGCACCTCAATGTTTGCTAGAGAGCCACGGTGTCGTGGTGTTTGATATTCATCCCTGTTTCTTGAATGGGACACAAATATCATTTTACAACCCATTTTGGTGCACCGGAGCATGCGCATGTAGTTTAATTTTGAATTGTGCACCTGAACTGCCTAGAAAACCAAGTTAATGTATAAAAATGTCCAAACGAACCTTGAATAATTCCAATTTTTTTGACGACACACCTATAGTTGCATGCTCACTGCAGATAAAAGTTCTAGCAATTCAAACACCATCCTTTGCAGTTGTGACCCCATTATGTAATTCAAATCAAGACGAAAAACAAAGTAGACGAACACAGTTTATTATCACCAACCATGTGAGATTCAGTACAGAATATCCTCGAACACTGTCGGTGAATAGTACACATATGGCTTACGCGAGAAGGTGCGTCGGCTAAAGTCCACAGGCGGCATGTCAACCACACTAGCTCGCTCCCCAAATATCATTTCACTGTTCAATCATCATCGGTGAAAGATAAGGACATGGACCTGCTTCATGAGGGCAACTTCGGCGGCCCATTCCGGCGAGAGCGCGCCCGCAGCGACTAGGCGCGTTCTTACAAGCTTCGTGAGCGCGGCTGCAATCTGCGACCAGGCGGCCAAGGCAGCCCAAATGGTTGTTGTTGCTTCTCCGGTGGCGGCAACAACATCTGCCTCGGGGATAGAAACTGGCGAGAGCGGCACAGTAGTTGTCTGTTCTGCAGCAACGGCCTTAGCCCTGTTGGAGACCGCCCACGACCATGTCGAGGCCACCTACACCCAACTCGTGGCGGTCAGCAGACAAATTGAACGAAGCTTCTCTAACAACGGTCGGAAACCCACGGTCGAAGACTTGGCAATCACTGAGAGTGTTTGAGCAGCCATTCGTTCCTGTGTGGCATACCTTGCCCCGAGGGAACCCGCCTAAGCCAAGATTGCGGCTGCCCACGCCCAGCTCATGGTAGCCTTTTCCAAAGAGATGGCAGACGTGGATGGCGAGATGCTTGCCGAGTATGGTGCGATGGATGCCATGGCGCCACTTCCCCAGGAGACTATCAGGTGCGAGCTGGACATGGAGGATGCGGCGGAGATTGATGAGCACCAGCCATAGTAGTACTCTTTGTTTTGTTTAATTAAGAGCAGGAGTCTTTAATTTATTAGAGTAATGTTTAGGTCAGCTAGCTCTGTTTAATTGCTGAACTTGCTCAATTAAGAAGTGTGGGTGTGTTGTAGTCTCCTGTGTGTACCCAAATTATGCAATGACGTGGATGACCACTGTAACCAGGGAAATTGGAACCAAAAATTTTGACATTCAAACTCATCACACATGGGTTAAGCTATCTGAATAGTTTGTTATTCATATATCGTACACAGTTCTGAATAAGGGACCGAGTCTGATGACACTTTGCACGCTAGTTTTATCGTTGAACCGATTCAATATTTTCTGCTTCCGCGGAAATATCTACCTCCCCGTCCCTCCCCCTTACCAAAAGCCACCTTTCCCCTGTTTCCGCCTTCCTTTCCAAGTTGAAACATTCACTCCTTGCTTGTAGCGCCGCCCCCTCGCCGGCGACCCTCCTTCATGCTGCTCGGCCTCGTCTATCCAGGAAGGTAATCCACACCAGACCCCCATCCTCCTCCTCCTTCCACATCCCACATGCCCCGACCGCTGGCAAGACACCTTCCACCCAAATAACCGTCCCCTTCACCAAAATAAGCACCGCCTTAAGCGATGGTGCACGCAGTATAGCCAGGAGCTCAAGGAGCATTTGACAGCAGAGAAGCAAATCACAGCCGCACGCGCGGATGAGGTCGCGATGGCTGCCATTCGTGCTGACCCCTAGATCTTGGAGGACCACCTCGCCATCGAGGCCATGGTCGATGCCTCATGCACCGATGCCACAACGTGATTGACTGCTTTAAATGAAAGTTTGTGGCATTTTCTCAAGGCCACCCTTGGTGCCTTCGATGAAGACTACGAGGTGTTTACCTCAACTCGAGAGCCAGCAGGTTGGTGCCCGGAGGGGCTCAGGAAACTCATCTCTATGACGAGGGCACCCACGATGCGGAGGCCTCGCCCTCTTCCATGTCCATGGAGCCAATCGTCATCGATATCTCTAACAATGAGTAGTAGCTTGTCTTATTAGCTCACTATAAGGATCCATCATTACTGCAGGATGCTGCTAACGCGATACTACGATCAGAGACCCTTCTACAAAATTGTGTGCAATGCAATAATCGCAAATGCTGGTGTGAAAAAACCGTCAAAAAAGGTGGAAAACATTTGCGATGGCGGAGACATCAAACACGGTTTAGATTTTAGTTACTTGTGCATGTTGGGCATACGGTTGATCCAGCAGAACTGTTTGCGATGAGGAAGAACAACAGAAATGGGAAGCCATATCAATGTGTGTGCGATATACGGCATACAGTTCCCTCCGATGAACTGTGTGCTATTAGGGAATGCAACAGAAATGGTCAGCCAGATCAAGGTGTGTGTGATATACGGCATACGGTTCACTCGGACAAACTGTTTTCGATTAGACAAGAGAACGAAAACGGTTCATCTTAACAAGATGTGTGTGATATGCGGCATTTGTGATCATCCAAAAGAACACAAACGATTCGTGTAACCAGATGTGTGTGATATGTAGCAAACAACCCACTCGTATGAACTGTTTGCGGTGAGAAATTATAACACAGATGGTTACTATAGTAAGTTCGTGCGCGATTCTGTTTGTAAAAAAAACTTTGAAGAAGGCAAACTAGTTGCTTGCAGTGGCTAGGAGTATCACACACGATGCGTCTGCGAGTACTCGTGTGCGATGATTAGTAAGTTACACATAATGAATGGCCGCAAGGGTGATATGCTAATCATGGAGTCCAAGAAGACCGTCATCGGAAGGCCCCAGGCTTAGCTTTTTAGCCTATATTTTATTATAATTGTATGCATAAGTAGGTCATGAGTGTTTTGTGCCTTGCCGCATGTGGCATTTTAAATTATCCTGAATATGTAAGACAATTATTAACCGTCGAGATTGTAAATTTGCCTCAACGGCGAGCAGAGCGCGCGCAGGGACGCCACGAACCCACAAAAAAAAGCAGGCACGCCACGGCGAGCAACCATGTGGTCAACCTTCTGGCACCCCATGGGAGATGCGACGGCGCATCCATTGGACACGATGGTGATATCATGACCATGTGTGATAGTGGGCAGACACGTACACGTACATCCGATAACAAGGGCCCACATTTCGGGCTTTCGATGCGTGGCATACAGTTGATCCAAAAGAATTGTTTGCGATGAGGCAGAACAACAGAAACGGGGCTTTGTAGGCCCAAAACCATCAATAAATTTTGACTTTGTTTCTCATCACATTGAAGATTACAATGCAATAAGTAATTGCAAATATGTTCACACCGATCAAACTGATATGTGTTCACACTTAGCACGGGGCTATAAAAACTACCCACTCGAAAATTACTTCATAGTTCCTCTCCTCATCACCCACAAAACTGGTCTTTCCTGTCAAGTCGTTCCACCAGGACCGGTAGGAGAGTTTTAGGTGGGGATATAACTAGGCAGCAAAGACCAAGGCCGCTGAAGCACTAGAGAGGTCCCACCGCGAAGTGGCAGCCGCAACAGAGATGTCCCGGCGCGCCGCAGAGCCCACGAACGAGCTCTCATGGGCACGCGAGAGCTCTCACAAGCACACTCGCCATATCGGCGATCTTGGCGAGCTGGTGTTGCTGAAGTCCTTGGCGAGCGACGACGACATTCTCGCTGGCCTCATTAAGCAGCAAGAGCTGGTCGAAGGCTTGATGAAGCTGCTCGAGATCAGTGATGCCTCAGTTGACAAGGCGACTGGCCTCGTCGACCAACTCACGGGTGACAATGCGAAGCTCCTCAAGGCGCTTTTTGAGAAGGAGGAGGCCGCCACCGGCTGGAAGATGTTGCATGAGCAGAGCAGTGCCTCAGGGATGACGCTGACAGCGGTCGTCGAGGAACTGATGGGTGACTTGAGGAAGCTCTGGATCGAGCGCGAGAAGGAGGTGGAGGAATCCGTGGCTGCTTTCAAGAAAAGTCGTGAGGAATTAAAGAAGGAGCTGGAGGATGTCATCGCACGGTGATCCATCGAAGAGTAGATACAGTAGGAATCCAGATCATTGTCTGCGATTTCCTTCATCTCTTGCCCCCGTGTCTTCTGGGCTTTGCCGCATGTGGCATTTAAAATTATCCGTAATATGTAAGACAATTATTATCTCTGCCATTGTAAATTTGTCGCCATACTATCCGTTGCCATTTTATTTGTCGTCGTATTATCCGTTGCCCTATGTGGCAATTTAAATTAGGCCGAAATACGAGTTGAAAACACGAACAAAGCAAATGCTGCCATGGGATCACAATCAAACACCCTCCTTCCACCCCTAAAAAAACCTCCATCCAAGCGCTTTAATTAACCCATTAATGGAGAAGTTGTGAGCGAAGCAGGCAGCGGCTGGTGCATGGAGGTCAAAGAGCTCGCTTCCCAATGAGCATGGGCAGCCTTGCTGCTCGCACGTGTCTCGTCAAGCCCACGAGGTGGACAGGATGCATGTGTCCCGTCGAGCCTGCACGGCGGACTTCTCACGCTCGTCCCGTCTAATAAAATATCTCCACGCACGACACTGAGTGTGGTTATATTTTGACACGGTTCATATAATACAACCGTTTGTGATATTAACATGTCAGCCTTTTTGTCACATCCCTAGCTTCTGGCATTGCACCTAACTTCATGTGTGCATCATGTTTAAACTTTGAAAGAAAGTTGAAATGGGGATGACAGAACCCCCAGCACCCCCTGAAGACAACTAGGGTTTACTAAAATCTTTTTCAATGAACCTGAAATGCCCTTCTAAAATATCCATCATTTTTGTCTTGGGTTAGAACCTCTGGCAAAATTGATTCACATTTTTCTAGGACAACATTGGGTCACTGAATTAAATCATACTCTAATTGCATTTGGGCATTTAAATGCTATATAATATTTTAAACGTCCAAATAATCCCAAACTGAAATGTTCCATATTGGATATGTTCTAAACAATGGGCATGTGTAGTTTGGTGATTTGTGAAAATGCCTAAGTATTTTTAGAAAAGCCACAAAGTTACAGAAAAATAGAAAACAAATTAAAATAGAAAACGGAGAGAGAGAGAGGAAACTACCTGGGCCGCTTACCTGTCCAGCCTGGCGGCCCAAGTGGCCGACCCATCCCACCACCGCCTCCTCCCTGTCGTCTTCCTCCCTCGCCAGAAGGACGGAGGCGCGTGGACGCCCCGCGCCGGCCACCTCCTCCCTCCCTGCCTGCCTGGCTCCTCCCCGGTGCTCCTAGACGACGCCACGGAGATGCCACGCACCCCCGGGGCCCTCTCACTCCTTTCCCCATGCTCATCCCCTCCCCTGTCCCTCTCACGCGCACCCACCCGAGCGCAGCCGCAGCCGCCGCTCGCTGTCCGCGCGCTCACCCCCGTTGCCATGCCCCCTCGACCCGTCCCCGAGGTCTGCATCGACGTCTTCTTCCTCTTCAACGAGCTGCACAAGCCCGGACACCCTGTGGATCCATCTTCACCCTCGTCTTCCTCCTCGGGCATCCGAGATCGCCGGTGACCGCACCTCGTCTCCAGCCCGTCCCCAAGCCCACTGAGACCGCCGTACGACTCCCTGTGAGCTCCTGATTCTTTCCCCTTGCTCGCCCCCTTCGTTCCCGTCCCCTAGCTCCGTCTTCCACCATGGCCGAAGCTCGCCGCCGCTGTGCCTCGTGACCGTCGTGGCTAGAGCCACCGTGGCTCAAAGCCGGGCACACCACCGTGCTCCACACCTCACCAGGAGCACGTAGCACACACCAACGCCTCCCCTAGCGCCCTGCATCGCCTAACCCGTCGTTGGCCGAACTCCGGCCGCCGCCGCGAGCTCGCTTCCGACGAGCTCAGTCCACCCCAGCTGCTCCCGCTTGCCCCGTTAGACGCACCTCGTCGCGCTGCACCCGTAGAGCCTCTTCGCCGCCCTTTTGGACACCCATGGGCGACTTCCGAGCCGCGCTGCCGTTCGGGCCTCGCCGGCGTCGAGTTGCCGGCGAGTTTGACCCCGCTGACCGTTGACCCCGGGTGGACCCAGTTTGACCCCTTGGGTCACTGACGTGTGGGCCCCAGGCCACTAACTAAACCAAGTTAGTATTAGTTTAACGCTAACTAAACTTAGTTAGTTTAACTAACTACTGATAGGCGGGACCCACTGGCCAGTTTGACTGGACCGGCCCCATTGACCGCTGATGTTACAGTGACGTCAGGCTGACGCGGTAAATTATTTTCTGGATTAAACAAACTCAGGAAATTCCAGAAAATAGTATAAACTTCTAAAAATCATAGAAATTCAACCGTAACTCCAAATGAAATAATTTATATATGAAAAATTATTAGAAAAATCCAATCTATCCATCTGTACAATTTTCATGCATGCTAGAACAACTTATGACTACTATTTAGGACAATTCAATTAAATGGCATTTAAATAACCACATGTGGAGTTTGAATTTGAATCTTGGATTCAAACCAACTTCATTTAATCTGGTTTTAGTTGCATTAGCACAAACCACAGCATATTGCCATGTCACATTCATGCATCATATTGTTGCATTGCATTGATTGTGTTTCTTCTTTGTTTGTCGGTGCTTGTCCCCTCTCAATAGACGTGTACCGACAATGTGATCGATGACACCAATGAAGAACTATACTATCTTCAGAAGTGCCAGGCAAGCAAAACCCCCTTGTTCTTTCCGATACAATCCTACTCTCTCACTCCTGCTCTCTTTTACTGCATTAGGATAACAACGATTCATCTGTTACTTGTTGCGGTAGCTGAACCCCTTTATCCTTTGCATGACCTGTCATTGCCACAGTAAATAGATGAAACCCACTAGCATGAGTAGGATTTGTTTGAGCCCTGATGTGCCTGCTCATTCATGTTTGTTTGTCATGCCTGCTACTACTTAGAGTTGAGTCAGGTCTGATTCATCGAGGATGAATTGGAGGTGTGTGAACATGTCCTACTGTGTGTGAGCTAAGTGTGTGAACATGATTTGGTAAAGGTAGCGGTGAGAGGCCATGTAGGAGTACATGGTGGGTTGTCTCATTGAGGCCGTCCTTAGGAAATGAGTTCTGTGTTTGTGATCCATGAACAGGTGGGCTTGGGACAGACTAGGCACCGTGGCACGGTGTACCAAGCATAGATCCACCCGTCGAGGTGGGCTTGGGAACCATGCACACATCGTTTGGGGCCGTGAGCGACACCCCGGCCGGATCTCCTTGCGGATGGAACCCGAATAGGCGATAAACCTAGACGAGAGACTTGTGTGGTTAGTCAGGTCGTGGCCGACACCCTCGCTGGGCTTCCGCTTGAAGGTTGCCGAGTACATGTCGTGTAAACGGCGGTAAGTGGTGAGAGCGTGTGTGAAGAAGTACACCCCTGCAGGGTTAATATGATCTATCCGAATAGCCGTGTCCGCGGTAAAGGACTTCTGGGTTGCCTGTACAGTTCATAGACAAGTGAAAGTGGATACTCTAAAATGCACAAGATAAGTGTGAGTTCTATGGATGGCGTTCTCGTAGGGAGACGGGAGCGGATCCATAGTGGTGTATTGATATGGTGAATATGTGGACTCGTGTGCGCCACCTCAAAAGAGTTACTTGTAGTCGTAGTTTAGGATAGCCACTGAGTCAAAGCTGGCTTGCTGCAGTTAAACCCCACCATCCCCTTTGTTGATAATGATGCATAGGTAGTTAGTTCTGATGTAAGTCTTGCTGGGTACATTTGTACTCACGTTTGCCTATTTTATTTTTTTGTAGAGAGACTCAGTCTCACTATTAGTTCCGCGTGGACTTCGATGTTTAGCTTGTTACCTCAGCTACGATCTTGTGCCCTCGGCAGGATCTGGTAGATAGTCAGGCTTCTCAGCCTTTTTCATTTATAGTTGTCTGTACTCAGACATGTTAAGCTTCTGTTTGTGCTTTCAGTGGTATGCTCTGAATGCTGGGTCATGAGACCCATGTTTGTAATATCTCGCTCCTCGGAGCCTATTGAATAAAATACTTGAGTTGTAGAGTCATGTTGTGATGCCATGTTGTATTTGCACATATCGAGCATATTGTGTGTACGTTATTGAAATGCTTGGTATGTGTGGGATCTGACTATCTAGTTGTTTATCCTTAGTAGCCTCTCTTACCGGGAAATGTCTCCTAGTGCTTCCACTGAGCCATGGTAGCTTGCTACTACTCCGGAACACTTAGGCTGGCCGGCATGTGTCCTTCTTCGTTCCTGTGTCTGTCCCTTCGGGGAAATGTCACGCGATGAATACTAGAGTCCTGTTAGCCCGCTACAGCCCGGTTCACCGGAGTCCAGTTAGCCCAGTGCTACAACCTGGATTCACTCGCTGATGACCGACACGTTCGATGATGGGTCATGGATGCCTGTCCCTGTAAGTTTGTGCCACTTTGGGTTTACGACTAGTCATGTCAGCCTGGGCTCCTTATCATATGGATGCTAGTGACACTATCATATACGTGTACAAAAAGGCGCGAACGGTCCCGGGCAAAGGTAAGGCGACACCCGTGGGGATACCGTGCGTGAGGCCGCAAAGTGATATGAGGTGTTACATGCTAGATCAATGTGGCATTGAGTCGGGGTCCTGACAGCTTTGGTATCAGAGCTTGACTGCCTGTTGGATTACGAAGCCAAACTGGTCGAAGTTGAGTCTAGAAATTCTTTAGTTATATAAGGGAATTGATTGTGGTTGGGAACGGAAGGCTCTTTTTACTCCTTATACCTCATGCCCTCTGATCTGAGTCATCCTATTTTTCCGACGGGGTTAAGAAACTAGGCTTTCTCATCTCCCTATTAGGTTCACGTGTTACTAATCTGTAGAATCTTAGGATTGCTGGTTTCAGACCTCAGTTCAATTTCTAGTACTTTTAGTATGTTGTCAGCTAAACCAGAACCTTGATATGATGTTGTTAAGTGACTATGCCAAACCTTGTGAATGTCTCAAATCTTTTTCTGAGCATTTACAGCCGTTATGCTGTCCGAGTCATCCCAGGTTTCTAAATAGTCTGATGCATTTGCAAATCCCTTCTTTCTATTCCCGATGTCCCTTTGGGCCAGTTCAAGCACACTAATCGGTCTGTTGAGTTACTCGATTGCCTCAACATATATGTTGGAGCCATTATCATGACCCTAGATGTCTTAGGGGATCATCTAGTAATCTAGCCATGTTTTGTGTTCCCAGTGTGCTGATTCTGGCCTTTATTCTCGGAAGCATCCCGTGATGCCACTTAGTAGTAGGTATTCTACTCCTTGGGTTTTGGACCCGAGATTCACCCTACTTACCTCGTGTTGATAGTGTTTGCTAGTTCCTTTAGGATATTAGTAACCTTTGCGATAGTCCTCGAGGTCCGTGGTATATCGTTCTTCCAAATACCATGAACCATTCTTGGCAGGAGTTCTTTTGAACCAAAAGATCACAACCAGAGTGCTCTTGATGAGTTCTTCATTCTATATTGAGAATCTGCCAGTTCTACCTTCTACATGGGTTATCCGGAAGAAATGTTGAGCTTTGCTCGAGATACTAATCTATGCATCCACAACTCAGAAAGATATATGTTCCTTTGAGTTGTCCCTCTTTAGTTGTTTCCTTGCTCTCGTCTATCAATTGATAGTCAGGATGGTTATGCATTCGTGTTATCGATGCCTATGATTTCTGTAGTCCGACAAGCCATTCCATTTCGGAATGACTAGGAGAAACAAACTCCAATACCTTGTCCATTTCTAGGATTTGGTCAAAGCAGTTGTATTCCGCAGATCAAAATGCCAATCCAGCTTTTGTTCTGTTCTACCTCGGAGTATCACCCTCTTTCATAGCAAGAGTATCGTGAGATTTGCACATCCTGTTAAGAATTCTTGATGCAGTGATAATTATTTCCATCATTCTTCATTCCTCGGTTCCTATGTTGTTGTAACCAGAATGCCGACAAGTGAACCATGATGTGTGAACTCAATACTCCTAGCAACTCCGCTGCTTGGTAGTTAAAGGACAATAATTTCATTCTTAGCATGTTGGTTATTGAATCATCATTCTAAGATTGATCATGCTACCTAGTCCATTCTCCTGGTGCACTCCTCGATCAATGAGTTAGGATTATTTCAAATCTTCGCTCTATTGATCATATCGTCTTGCCCTGAAAAGCAAGATTGTTCTCGAGCTTAGTAACATATCGGTGGTTCGTGATTTCCCGAATATCTTCTCGGAAGTATTACCAGGTTGTCCCCTGACCCTTATGTTGAGTTCGTGATCAAGTTGGTTTCTTTTAAACCACCCCCTTCTCCAAGGATCTATGTTGGATACCCCTGAGCTAGTTGGTCAAGCTAAATAAAAAGTTGGAGAGTTGGAAGATGAAAGCTTGTCTAACCTAGTCCATTTCCAAAGGGATATCCTGTGTTGGTGTGTTAGTTGAAGAAAGATGATATCTTCATCGATTGGTCCCTGTGATTAGTTAATGGACCCATCATCTTATCCAATCTTTGATTCGAGTATGGGCTATCCTCAAATCAAATCAGAACCAACTATATTCGTAATGTTGTCTTACTCGTGGTTGTTTCTTCGAGCATACACCATTATATATTTTGGGTCTGACCAATGCTATCACTTGTTCACACAATTATGGGATTCCATCTTCATGGAAACCTGGATGAATTCTTGTTGAGCCCATCAGCAACATTTTTATCTTCTCCGTGATTGTGCTGAACATCTAGCTAGTATTGGAAACTTTTATAAGCATTACCGTCATGACCCGGTCATGGAGCATATGTCCGGATGAAAGAAGTGACCTCCTCTAATTCATGTGCATTTGATACAAGTTGCCGCCGTGAATTCGAGAAAGAGAATGTTGCCTCCCTTGGAACCATCTCAAGTCAGTCATGCATGTGCGAAGTATGCTATGGTTTGATAGGCTCGCTGCCTCCATTCTATATGTGTCCCTAGCACACCAAGCCACTGATTGAATTGTTCAAGGAGAAGAAGTTTCTTCATAAGAGCTAATCATATGACTTATGTAAGGACTTCGATATCCCCAATGATGGTTCCCAACCAGAACTCGGTAGTGTTTTATCATAAGACTACTATGTGGTCATGTTTATCTTGGACATCATGTTCACACGCATGTAGCAGAACCAGCTCATGTTTTGGAGCTTGCTATCGTAGTTCATTTCCCGAGAATCTTGCAACGTCATCTCGTCGATTTGTGTTGCAAACTTTACTTTTTCTTTCTAGACTCGGTGAGTCTGGAATATTCTGACACCAACCAGATCTGAATCTCAGGCAGATATGATGGTTGGAACATTTCCCAAGAACTATAATATTGGTCACTCGATAACCGGTGAAGTGGATGTCGTGGCCAACACACCCAGCCGGAAGGCCTATTATTGTATTATCTTGTTTGAGGAAGTTGGCCTCCTCCCCATAAGGATTTCGCAGGACTTACCTCCGTAGTAATTCCTTATGGATTCTTGAGCTCCCGAAGTCTGACCTGCTACTTGATGTTCTAGATACCAAACCATTTCAATGAATGGGTTACGCTAACACCTCAAGGAGAACATTAGAGGCGGAGTGCTAAATGTCTCTTGGTCGATCATCCAGATTTTCTTTCCTTGGCCTCTCTAAGGTGAAATCAGAGAAAGTGTTATCTTCCTTTGCATCTGCATCGTCCACCACTATTCATCATGGTAGTATGATGTGTCGCCAGGATCCTCGGCTTGGATGTTGGTAAAACTTTGATGAATATGGAGATGCTCAAGTTTTTGAGAGCATGCACAAGTGCTAGGTGTTATCATCGTCACTAACTGGGATTGCTCTCAGTTTCCTCGGTTATGCTATAACTTGTCAAACAGTGGACTCACTCTCTACTGTTGAGCTTCTCCCAGGTTACTAAAATCATCCCTCGTGTTGTTTTTAACAAGGTAATCCACATCATCCATTCTAATCCGGGTATGCCATTCTACCGAACCCCTCCAAACGATCGCTCGAGAATTGCCTTAGGCTGGTATAAAGAGTTTCAGTGATCTATGAATCAAAGGTAATTCTTTTTGCCACTTAAGGTAATAATCTATGAATCACCCTCCTCCAGGATGTTCCGTTGTGGCATCATGGCAACTCAACTCCTTGCTACGTTGACAACCGTTCACCACCCTCTTAAGTATGGAATTGTTGTCTACCTAGTGAACCCTGGTCATCTGTTTCACTCCATCCCTCTAGATGTGTGTTTTGTATCTCATCTCGAGTGATGTTGCTATGTCTCATTCCGTGAGTTGATCCTAAGTTGTTCGATTTTCGAGAAGATCGATCCTTCTAGATTCTCCTTCTCCTCTTGTTGTCATGTTGGCTGGAGTTCTCAGAGCAAGACGACAAGACAAAGATGGTGATTGAATCAACATTCATTTGAAGTGCAACCTGGATCGTGAAGATTGTGTTAGTTGCGTTTTCCCCTTCATCTTACCCTACGCCTGAATCTCGGGGCGAGATTCTTGTTTAGTAGGGGTGAGTTGTCACATCCCTAGCTTCTGGCATTGCACTAGGCTAACTTCATGTGTGCATCATGTTTAAACTTTGAAAGAAAGTTGAAATGGGGATGACAGAACCTCCAGCACCCCCCTGAAGACAACTAGGGTTTACTAAAATCTTTTTCAATGAACCTGAAACGCCCTTCTAAAATGTCCATCATTTTTGTCCTAGGTTAGAACCTCTGGCAAAATTGGTTCACATTTTTCTAGGACAACATTGGGTCACTGAATTAAATCATACTCTAATTGCATTTGGGCATCTAAATGCTATATAATATTTTAAACGTCCAAATAATCCCGAACTGAAATGTTCCATGTTGGATATGTTCTAAACAATGGGCATGTGCAGTTTGGTCATTTGTGAAAATGCCTAAGTATTTTTAGAAAAGCCACAAAGTTACAGAAAAATAGAAAACAGTAATTAAAATAGAAAATGGAGAGAGAGAGGAAACTACCTGGGCCGCTTACCTGTCCAGCCTGGCGGCCCAAGTGGCCGGCCCATCCCACCACCGCCTCCTCCCTGTCGTCTTCCTCCCTCGCCAGAACGACGGAGGCGCGTGGCCGCCCCGCACCGGCCACCTCCTCCCTCCCTGCCTGCCTAGCTCCTCTCCGGTGCTCCTAGACGATGTCACAGAGATGCCACGCACCCCCGGGGCCCTCTCACTCCTTTCCCCATGCTCATCCCCTCCCCTGTCCCTCTCACGCGCACCCACCGAGCGCAGCCGCAGCTGCCGCTCGCCGTCCGCGTGCTCACCGCCGTTGCAATGCCCCCTCGACCCGTCCCCGAGATACGCGTCGACGTCTTCTTCCTCTTCAACGAGCTACACGAGCCCGGACGCCCTCTGGAGCCATCTTCGCCCTCGTCTTCCTCCTCGGGCATCCGAGATCGCCGGCGACCGCACCTCGTCTCCAGCCCGTCCCCAAGCCCACTAAGACCGCTGTACGACTCCCTGTGAGCTCCTGATTATTTCCCCTTGCTCGGCCCCTCCGTTCCCATCCCCTAGCTCCGTCTTCCACCACGGCCGAAGCTCGCCGCCGCCGTGCCTCGTTGTCGTCGTGGCCAGAGCCATCGTGGCTCAAAGCCAGGCACACCACCGTGCTCCACACCTCACCAGGAGCACGTAGCACACACCAACGCCTCCCCTAGCGCCCCGCATCGCCTAACCCGCCATTGGCCGAACTCCGGACACTGCCGCGAGCTTGCTTCCGACGAGCTCGGTCCACCCCAGCTGCTCCTGCTTGCCCCGTTAGACGCGCCTCATCGCGCTGCACCCGTTGAGCCTCTTCGCCGCCCTTTTGGACACCCGTGGGCGACTTCCAAGCCGTGCCGCCATCTCGGGCCTCGCCGGCGAGTTTGACCCTGCTGACCGTTGACCCCGGGTGGACCCAGTTGGACCCCCTGGGTCACCGACGTGTGGGCCCTAGGCCACTAACTAAACCAAGTTAGTATTAGTTTAACGCTAACTAAACTTAGTTAGTTTAACTAACTACTGACAGGCGGGACCCACTGGCCAGTTTGACTGGACCAGCCCCGTTGACCGCTGATGTCACAGTGACGTCAAGCTGACGTAGTAAATCATTTTCTGGATTAAACAAACTCAGGAAATTCCAGAAAATAGTATAAACTTCTACAAATCATAGAAATTCAACTGTAACTCCAAATGAAATAATTTATATATGAAAAATTATCAGAAAAATCCAATCTATCCATCTATACCATTTTCATGCATGTTAGAAAAACTTATGATTAGTGTTTAGGAAAATTCAATTAAATGGCATTTAAATAACCACATGTGGAGTTTGAATTTGAATCTTGGATTCAAACCAACTTCATTTAATCTGGTTTTAGTTGCATTAGCACAAACCACAGCATATTGCCATGTCACATTCATGCATCATATTGTTGCATTGCATTGATTGTGTTTCTTCTTTGTTTGTCGGTGCTTGTCCCCTCTCAATAGACGTGTGCCGACGATGTGATCGATGACACCAATGAAGAACTATACTATCTTCAGAAGTGCCAGGCAAGCAAAACCCCCTTGTTCATTCTGATACAATCCTACTCTCTCGCTCCTACTCTCTTTTACTGCATTAGGACAACAACGATTCATCTGTTACTTGCTGCGATAGCTGAACCCCTTTATCCTTTGCATGACCTGTCATTGCCAAAGTAAATAGATGAAACCCACTAGCATGAGTAGGAGTTGTTTGAGCCCTGATGTGCCTGCTCATTCATGTTTGTTTGTCATGCCTGCTACTGCTTAGAGTTGAGTCAGGTCTAATTCATCGAGGATGAATTGGAGGTGTGTGAACATGTCCTACTGTGTGTGAGCTAAGTGTGTGAACATGATTTGGTAAAGGTAGCGGTGAGAGGCCATGTAGGAGTACATGGTGGGTTGTCTCATTGAGGCCGTCCTTAGGAACTGAGTTCTGTGTTTGTGATCCATGAACAGTTACTACCACACATTGGGTTTCGATAACTCGACCCCTCTCGACTTATTAATCAACATGATCTCTGTCCAGGAGTTGCAACTAGTTTCTGGTGTTTATAGGTTGTGTTAGTAGTCTACCAAGTGGAACCCGGTACAGGTGGGCTTGGGACAGACTAGGCACCGTGGCACAGTGTACCAAGCGTAGATCCACCCGTCGAGGTGGGCTTGGGAACCCTGCACACATCGTTTGGGGCCGTGAGCGACACCCCGGCCGGATCTCCTTGCGGATGGAACCCGAACAGGCGATAAACCTGGACGAGAGACTTGCGTGGTTAGTCAGGTCGTGGCCGACACCCTCGCTGGGCTTCCTCTTGAAGGTTGCCGAGTACATGTCGTGTAAACGGCGGTAAGTGGTGAGAGCGTGTGTGAAGAAGTACACCCCTGCAGGGTTAATATGATCTATCCAAATAGCCGTGTCCGCGGTAAAGGACTTCTGGGTTGCCTGTATAGTTCATAGACAAGTGAAAGTGGATACTCTAAAATGCGCAAGATAAGTGTGAGTGCTATGGATGGCGTTCTCGTAGGGAGACGGGAGCGGATCCATAGTGGTGTATTGATATGGTGAATATGTGGACTCGTGTGCGCCACCACAAAAGAGTTACTTGCAGTCGTAGTTTAGGATAGCCACTGAGTCAAAGCTGGCTTGCTACAGTTAAACCCCACCATCCCCTTTGTTGATAATGATGCATAGGTAGTTAGTTCTGATGTAAGTCTTGCTGGGTACATTTGTACTCACGTTTTCCTATTTTATGTTTTTGTAGAGAGACTCAGTCTCACTATTAGTTCCGCGTGGACTTCGACGTTTAGCTTGTTACCTCAGCTACGATCTTGTGCCCTCGGCAGGATCTGGTAGATAGTCAGGCTTCTCAGCCTTTTTCATTTATAGTTGTCTGTACTCAGACATGTTAAGCTTCCGTTTGTGCTTTCAGTGGTATGCTCTGAATGCTGGGTCATGAGACCCATGTTTGTAATATCTCGCTCCTCGGAGCCTATTGAATAAAATACTTGAGTTGTAGAGTCATGTTGTGATGCCATGTTGTATTTGCACATATCGAGCATATTGTGTGTATGTTATTGAAATGCTTGGTATGTGTGGGATCTGACTATCTAGTTGTTTATCCTTAGTAGCCTCTCTTACCAGGAAATGTCTCCTAGTGCTTCCACAGAGCCATGGTAGCTTGCTACTGCTCCGGAACACTTAGGCTGGCCGGCATGTGTCCTTCTTCGTTCCTGTGTCTGTCCCTTCGGGGAAATGTAACGCGATGAATACCAGAGTCCTGTTAGCCCGCTACAGCCCGGTTCACCGAAGTCCTGTTAGCCCAGTGCTACAGCCTGGATTCACTCGCTGATGACCGACACGTTCGATGCTGGGTCATGGATGCCTGTCCCTGTAAGTTTGTGCCACTTTGGGTTTACGACTAGCCATGTCAGCCTGGGCTCCTTATCATATGGATGCTAGCGACACTATCATATACGTGTGCCAAAAGGCGCAAATGGTCCCGGGCAAAGGTAAGGCGACACCCGTGGGGACACCGTGCATGAGGCCGCAAAGTGATATGAGGTGTTACATGCTAGATCGATGTGGCATTGAGTCGGGGTCCTGGCATTTTTGTTTCAAAAAGGACTCCGTTGGCTACTAATGTGTGCGCCTCTTGTCAAACTGGACGATTTTTTACCACGGCATATATGTGCCATGTCATGAAACCATGCCAAGTTTCATGTTTTTTGGGTAAGTTTTTGATTTACTAGGATTTAAAAACCGAGATTCTCAATGTTTCAGGACGACGACAAGTTTGTAATTCATTCCCATTCCTTAAATGAGACCTGAACATGCACCCAATGACACATGTACAATTTCCCACCCATTTTTCTTCACTGGGGCATGTGCTTGTAGTTCAAATTTGAATTATGGAGTACATTAAATGCGTAGAAAACTTAATTAGTAATATATACAATGGCCAAGTGAACCCTAAACAGTTCCTATTTTGGCACGACACTCCTGTTATTCTATGTTGCATGTAGAAACAAAGTTCAAGGCTTGAAGAGGCAATGATTATCGTTTCGCCCACCGAAACCACGAGGGTTGCAAGAAGCTTCGGTTTGTAAGAGGCTTGTAATATAGCTTCTCCCAAATTGGACAATTATTATGTACCATGTAGTGACACCCTGCCAAGTTTCACGATTTCCTGGTGAGTATTGGATTTACAGAGATTTATAAATCGAGATTCACAATGTTTGTGGCAAAGGCAGGATGGCGAGACTGTTAAATTCATTCCCATTCGTTCCATGGGACCTAAACATGCACCCCCAGGACGCATGTACGTTTTTTTCTAGCCATTTTAGTGCACTTGAGCATGTATTTGTAGTTTGGATTTGAATTATGGACATTAAATGCCTAGAAAATTCAATTAATGAATAAAAAGGGTAAAACGAACCCTGAATAATTTCAAAGTTCAGCGTGAATCTCCCATTGTTCCGTGTTGCGTGTAGATGAAAAAACGAGGCTAGAAGAGGGAGCGATTATCATTTGGCCCACAAGGGGACACGTTTCCCTCTCGAAACCAGGAGGGTTCTTGCGACAAGCTCCGGTTTCTAAGAGGTTTGAAATAAAGCTTGGCCCAAATTGGCAATATTTTTACCACAACATATATGTGCCATGATGTGACACCATGCCACCTTTGATGACTTTCTGGTGAGTTTTGGATTTATGGGGATTTAAAAACCGAGATTCCAAATGTTTGAGGACGAGCCAGGACGCCGGTAAGGATGTAATTCGGTCCTATTCCTAGCATGGAACCTAAGTATGCACCCAAGGAAACATATATAATTTTTCTAGCCACTTTGGTGAACTGGATCATGTATTTGTAGTTCAAATTTGAATTATTGACATTAAATGCCTAGGAAACTCAATTAGTGTATACAAAGGCCAAACGAACCCTGGATATCATGTCATTCCATGTTGCGCGTAGAAGAAAATACAAGGCTAAAAGAGGCAGTGATTACGTTTCGACAACAAGGGGAGCACGTTAATTTTTCTATCGGAACCACGAGGCTTCTTTGAGAGAAGCTCCGGTTTGTAAGAGGTTTGTAATAAAGCTTGGCCCAAATTGGGCAATGTTTTTACCACGACATATATGTGCTATGACGTGACACCATGCCTACTTTCATGACTTTCTGGTGAGTTTTGGATTTATGGGGATTTAAAAACCAAGATTCCAAATGTTTGAGGATGAGCCATGACATCGGTATGGTTGTAATTCGTTCACATTCCTGGCATGGGACATAAACATGCACCCAAGGACACATGCATGTATAATTTTTCTAACCATTTTGGTGAACTGGAGCATGTATTTGTGGTTCAGATTTGAATTATGGACATTAAATGCCTAGGAAACTCAATTAGTGTATAAAAAGGCCAAACAACCCTGAATAAGTTTAAATTTCTGCATGGATATCTTCTCGTTCCATGCTGCCCGTAGAACAAAATACAAGGCGAAAAGAGGCAGTGATTATGTTTCGCCACAAGGGGAACACGTTTCCCTATTGGAACCACGAGGCTTCTTTGAGAGAAGCTCCAGTTTCTAATAGGTTTGTAATAAAGCTTGGCCCAAATTGGACAATGTTTTTACCACGACATATATGCGCCATGACGTGACACCATGCCAACTTTCATGACTTTCTGGTTAGTTTAGGATTTACGGGGATTTAAAAACCGAGATTCTAAATGTTCGAGGACAAGCCAGGACGCTGGTATGGTTGTTGTTCGTTCCCATTCCTGGCATGGGACCTAAACATGCACCCAAGGACACATGTATAATTTTTCTAGCAATTTTGGTGAACTGGAGGATGTATCTGAAGTTCATATTTTAATTATGGACATTAAATGCCTAGGAAACTCAATTAGCGTATAAAAAGGCCAAACGAACCCTGAATAAGTTTAAATTTTAGCACGGATATCATGTCGTTCAAAGTTGCCCGTAGAAGAAAATACAAGGAGAAAAGAGGCAATGATTATGTTTCAAAAACAAGGCGAACATGTTTCCCTATCCGAACCACGAGGCTTCTTTGAGAGAATCTCCAGTTTGTAAGATGTTTGTAATAAAACTTGCGCCAAAATGGACGAAAAAAATTCCTCGACATTTATGTGCCATGTCATGACACCATGCCAAGTTTCATGATTTTTGGGTGAGTTTTGAATTTACTGGGATTTAAAAACTGGGATTCTTCTCACGAAATGTTTTCAAATAGCACACAGTTCACTCACGAAAGGCGTGTGCCTACCAAACCATGGCCGATGCCCCCTCCCCCCTACTGCGCGTGCGATCTGAGTCGTGCATTCTGATTGGCCAGAACCCAAACCCCACAGATCGTACGTTTGCACTATTGGATGCTCCCAGATTGAACGACAACCCTCAGACCTTTCGACAACACATGTAGTACATGGGTAAGCATTGTGCGCATGTGTTGTGCTAGCTCACGCTTCCTTCTCTTCTACGTTTTCTAAATAGGCTACTATTTCCCGCCACTCCTCTCATCGGCTTCCCGCCTCTCCTGTCGGATTTAGGGTTCCGGCAGACCCTTGAGGTTCGAACCCTGGGGTGCGCGCGGAGGTTTCGCCTTCTACCTACCTGTTCCTCGCCGAAGCGCTAGGATCTAAACTACGAGAAGAACAACACAAGAGACACAGGGTTTATTCTAGTTCAGGCCACCATTGTGGTGTAATACCCTACTCCAGTGTGTGGCGTAGTGGATTGCCTCCTGGGCTGATGATGAACAATACAAGGAAGAACAGCCTCGCGAGGGCCTGTTCTTGTGGTGGTGGTGTCCCTTTGGAAGGGGTTGGTTCTAGATGCCTATCTTATCCCCAGATTCCTTTTTTAGATCTCCGTTCCCCTACCCTATGGGTGGCTAGTCCTATTTATAGGCGAAGGCCCTGGGCCTCTTCCCAAATATTGAGCGGGAAGGGCGCCAACAATTGGCCAATTTGAAGGGGAACATCTAGTACACTTATCCTGACTAAAGTTGGTCCTCGCCTGTCAAAGGCTCTGGTGGTGATGCCGGCTTGGGCTCCATGGTGACCTCCATCCTGCCGTTGGACTGGTCTTGGTCTTGTTGCACCGAAATGGATGCCTTTGCTTGATGCTCTGGCCTACGCTTGCTCCCCTTGCACCAAAGAGGAAAGAAAGACACTGCGCGGGCTGGTGCCCGGCTGGCGCCCTTGGTCGTCATGGCTTGCGTCATGGGCACCTCGCGAGGTACCCCGCCTTGAACTCTCCGCCTCCTCGTGAGCTAGCCTGACAAGGCCGTGCCTGAGGAAGCTCCTTGTCGTCCGCCCCGCAAGGCTTGGCCCCTCGCGAGGGTCTTGAGCTTGTGTTAATGAAGATGGGCCGTGCTGGGCCCCCTTGAGCCATGCCGCAGGCCGTAGGCAGGCAAGTCTGGGGACCCCCGTTCCCAGAACACCGACAGTAGCCCCCGGGCCCAAGGCACCCCCGGACTTGGCCGAGCAGAGAAGCGAAAGGGCAAGTGCGAAGCGTCGCGGGCCCTAACAGCCTGCGGCCTTGGGCGTCGCGTGGCGGTCGATTGGACGTGGGCGCCTCCACTTCCCCATGACACCTCGGCAACTGCACGGATTCGACAAGTCCCTGCACGCGAAACGAGACATAATTACCTGCGGTCGCGGAGGCCGACGGTTGGCCTCCTCTGGCTTTAAGTATGGCACGTCGTGTGCCCTTCCAGTTCATCCCCTCTTGCTTCTCCTTCTTCCTCATGGCCCCACCAAGGAGGCTCTTGGCCGCAGAGAAGGGAAAAGCTCGCCAGGCCGAGCCTGTCTCTCCCCCGCCCAAGCGCGGTCGCGGCCGCCCTCGCAAGCACCCTGCGGCCTCCACGGCGGTTCCCCGTGACCGCGGAGGTGACTTCCCGCGTGGCGACGGGCGGCCGGCCGCGGCTGGGGGGTGTGTTTCGGCCGTGCGGCCCCCGAGGCCGCGCTCTCGCACTGCGAAGGTGTTGCCATCGTTTGTTGTGTGGGCGGCGGAGCCGGCCAGCGCCCGGCTTCAGCTCCCTTGTTTCCTCCTGGGTGAGCTCCCGACTGGCGCTCCAGGCGGCCTCTGGCTCCAGGCAGACGGCTGCTGCAGCCGGGCCTCGTGGGCTTCGCCGGAGGTCTTCGCGGCCGGGAGCCTGGCCCTGACCCGCGGCTGGCAGACGTTTGCCCGCGCACGTGGCCTGAGCCGCCGGTGCACCCTGCACTTCAAGTTCGACGGCGACGCCACCCTCTACGTGAGGGTGTTTGGGGAAGATGGTCGCCGCAATGGGTGCTTCCCCGAAGACGACCGCCCCGGCCGGGGACCTAGACCCGGCGAGGATGGAGAGGGCAGCGAGCGCGCGGCTGGCGGCGCCCAGGATTCCTCAAGCTTCACTGGTTCCTCTTCGGGCAGCGATTCTTCTAGCAGCGGCCGTGGTCTACCTCCACGCTATCGTGCCTACTTGGAGGGCGGTAGAGGGTCCGCCCGCCATCGCACCCTGGTGAAGCGCGAGAGGGAGTCCACTTCAGCTCCGGAGGCAGCTCGGGCCCGGCGCCTGGCGAGCTTTGCCAGATTTGTTCCTTCCTCTCCCTTTTTCCTGCACAAAAAGACAACTATGTGGGGGCCCCGTGGGGCGTGTTTGTGTTATCGTTGTCAGTCATCGTAATGTTTCCGTCATTCTGGTATTGTTCCTTCTTGCTGAACGCCTGCGCGTAGGTAATCCCCAGCCTTGGCCATGGGGCGACCGACCCAGGTCCTGTATTCGTGTCGCGGTGCCCGTGAGGCATGTACTGGAGGAATGCTCCTGTAGTGGACCCGGGTCATGAGGTCTTGACCAAAAGGATCAAAACGCTTGCAAGGGCGCTAGGGTCGTCCCCTCGCGAGACCTCGCGCAAGAGAAAACGGGGCCGGAGGGCGAAAAACCGAAGAGCCAAAAGTCAGGAGACAGCGACAGTTTCAATAAAACTTCAAATGAGAATGAACTAGCCAACTGCAGAAAGCAAATGAAAAAGCCGTGTCCGGCACCTAGTCTAGTCTTCAACGTCTTCTCACCAGCGCGGAGCTAAGTGCTGCCACTGGGCGTGGGAGGGAGCCCCAGGGCCTGAGGCCGGCACTCCTGAGACTCCGGGGCGTGTACAGCCCCAACTCATTATTACGTGAGAGTGTCATGGGCGGCGAGCTTCACAGGCGTTGGCCTTCTTCACAGGCTCCGGGCCTTTCTTCGGGGAAGCAAGCTTCAAGGGCATTGGCCCTCTTCACAGGCTCCGGGCCTTTCCCAAAATGTGATAGCTTCACAGGCGTTCGCCTTCTTCACAGGCTCTGGGCCTTTTCCAAAAAGATGGTCTTCACAGGCATTTGCCTTCTTCACAGGCTCCGGGCCTTTTCCAAAAAGATGGTCTTCACAGGCATTCGCCTTCTTCACAGGCTCCGGGCCTTTTCCAAAAAGATGGTCTTCACAGGCATTCGCCTTCTTCACAGGCTCCGGGCCTTTTCCAAAAAGATGGTCTTCACAGGCATTCGCCTTCTTCACAGGCTCCGAGCCTTTTCCAAAAAGATGGTCTTCACAGGCATTCACCTTCTTCATAGGCTCCGGGCCTTTTCAGAGGTAAAACCTCCGGAGCTGCTGGATGTTCCACGCATTCTGGACTGGCACCCCCTCCTGAGTCTCCAAGCGCGCGGAGCCGGGCCTGGAAACATGAACAACCTTGAACGGGCCCTCCCACATGGGAGAGAGCTTATTAAGCCCCTCCCTGGAGAGAACCCGCCTGAGCACGAGGTACCCTACCTCGAGAGTCCTGGGGCGGATGTTGCGGCAGTGGTATTGCCGTAGTGCTTGTTGATATCTCGCCGCTTGCAGCGCGGCTTCTCGGTGACGCTCCTCCCCCGGCACGAGGTCCATCGCCCGCATGGCATCCTGCTGCGCTTCATTGAACACCAGGACCCGTGCGGACCAACGTCTGACCTCGTGAGGGAGGACTGCTTCGGCTCCATAGACCAAGAAGAAAGGGGTCTCTCCAGTCGGCTTGGTTACGGTCGTGCGGATGGACCACAACACGGATTGGAGCTCATCGTACCAGCCTCTGCCGCAAGCCTCCAGCTTCTTCTTGAATGTTTTGGTCTTGAGGCCCCTCAGGACCTCCGCGTTGGCCCGCTTGGCCTGGCCGTTGCTTCGGGGGTGCGCCACTGAAGCGCAGCATATCTGCGTTCCAAGGTTAGCACATTATGTTTTGAAGAGGTTGTTGGTGAACTGCGAACCGTTGTCGGTGATGATGCGGTTCGGCACCCCGAACCGGCTCACGATGCCCTTGATGAACCTGACCGTTGAACCCGCGGGGATGGTGCGGACGGCTTCCACCTCGGCCCACTTGGTGAATTTGTCCACGGCGACGTAGAGGTAGCGATAGCCCCCTGGTGCCCGGGGAAATGGGCCCAGGATATCAAGCCCCCAGACTACGAATGGCCACGTGAGGGGTATGGTCTGCAGAACCCCCGCCGGCTAATGGATCTGCTTTGCATGGAATTGACAGGCCTCGCAGGCCTTACCAATTCGACAACGTCATTGAGCGCGGTAGGCCAATAGAAACCGCTTCGAAATGCCTTGCCCATGAGGGTTCGCGATGACGAGTGGTGCCCGCAGTCTCCACCGTGTATGTCCGCCAGCAGCTCTTTCCCTTGCTCCCTGGAGATGCAGCGTAGGGATACGTCATTTGGTCGCTTTCGGTAGAGTTCCCCATCCCTGATGCAGTATGTTGTGGCCTGCCACGCCACGCGCTTTGCTTCCTCCTCCTTCTCTGGCAAGACCCTTGTGTCAGATAGCTCCGGAGCTCCGTGACCCAGCATCCCTCCTACGGCTCCATTGTCAAGAGCAAACGCGCCCCCGAGGCCGGCCCGCAGACTTGGGCTCCAGAGGCAGGCAGCTGGGGGAGCTCCTCCCGAGGCTGCACCGTGCTTGACAGTGACGGCGTGGCTGAGGGCTTGAAGAGCCGCTCCTCGAAGACGCCAGGCTCCTGAGGAAGTTGCCTGGACGCTCATTTGGCAATGTCGTCGGCCTCCTGATTGGTGCCACGGGGCACGTGCTGTAACTCCTGCCCCCAGAACTGCTTCTCCATCCTGCGGACCTCCGCAAGGTAGGCTTCCATGTGCTCATCCCTTGGCTCGTACACTTTGTTGGAGAAGTTGACGAGGAGTTGCGGATCACCTTTGATGGTAAGGAGCTTTACTCCGAGGGCGGCCGCGGCCTTCAGGCGCGCTATCAGGCCTTCATATTCTGCTATATTGTTGGAGACCTTTTCTCCGTGTTGGAAACAGAGCTGCACGACGTAGTAGAGCTTGTCTTGGGTAGGAGATATAAGTACCGCGCCAGCCCCCGCGCCGTGCCTGGAGAACGCCCCGTCGAAGTACATGACCCAACCATCCGGCGCCTCACTTCCCGGGGAGAGGGATCGATCCTCATTAGCTTTTGGGCCTGGCGCCTCTGTCCATTCTGCCACGAAATCTGCCAAGGCAGCCCCCTTGATGACTCGGGTCGTGCTGAATTTGAGCTGAAATGCTTGCAGCTCAATGTTCCACTCGGCGACCCTTTCGGCTGAGTTAGGGCTTCGGAGCACTCTTTACAAGGGGTACGCGGAGACAACCTTGATAGGGTGACCCTGAAAGTAGTGCCGCAGCTTGCGCGAGGCCACTAGTAGCGTGAGGAGAAGTTTCTGAGGCATGGGGTACCGTGCCCTCGCATCCCGTAACACCGTGCTGACGAAGTACACTGGGTGCTCGACGAGGCTTGGAGCATCGGTGCCGGTGGCGTCCTCCGGAAATCGTGGTGCCTCCTGAGGCGGCGGAGCCTCCAGAAGCTGGTTGCCTGGGGGAAGGGCCTCTCCCGCTCCCGGTGCGTTCCCCTGCGGCGACTGATTTTCCTCAATCGTGGTAGTGATGTCTGTGAGTCCTATTTGGTCCTGTTTTGCCTTGGCGCGGGTAGCTTCCGCGGCCTTGGTCCGACGCTCCTCCCTAACCGCCACCCGGGCCGCGCTGGCTGAGTAGGGAGTGGTGGCGAGGTAGAGTACCAAGGGCTCTTGTGGGCGTGGGGCCACCATCACCGGTGGGTTGGTCAGGTATCTCTTGAGGTCTTGGAATGCCTTGTCGGCCTCTTCAGTCCATTCAAAGGGCCCCTTTTTCTTCATCAACTAGAAGAAAGGCAGCGCTCGCTCCCCCAACCTGGAGATGAAGCGCCCCAGTGCGGTCACGCGCCCGGTGAGCTTCTGCATCACTCTGAGGGTCTTTGGCGGGCTCATGTCCTCGACCGCCTTGACCTTCTCCGGGTTGGCCTCGATGCCTCGGTGGGATACGAGGAAACCCAAGAGCTTGCCTGAGGGGACTCCAAACACACACTTCTCCGGGTTGAGCCTCAGGCTCACTACATTGAGGCTTGCAAAGGTTTCCTCCAGGTCTTGTATCAGGGTCTTGGCCTCGCGAGACTTTACTACAATGTCATCGACGTAAGCCTCCATGTTCTTCCCGAGCTGCAGGCCCAAGGTGATGTGCATGAGCCGCTGAAAGGTTGCCCCCGCATTGCGCGGTCCGAAGGGCATGCATGTATAGCAGTATACCCCACACGGGGTCAGGAAGGCCGTATTCTCCATGTCTTCCACCGCCATCTTGATCTGATGATACCCGGAGAAGGCGTCCAAGAAGCATAACAGGTCACACTCAGCGGTGGAATCGACGATTTGATCGATGCGTGGGAGCGGGGAAGGATCTTGCGGGCATGCTTTGTTGAGGTTGGTGAAGTCGACACACATGCGTTCTTCCCTCCCTTCTTTGGTACCACCACAGGGTTGGCCAACCAATCTGGATATCGAACCTCGCGAATCACCCCCGCGGATTCTAGCTTGCGGGTCTCCTGGATGATGAAGGCCTGCTTTTCAGTGGACTGCCGCCTTGCTTTCTGCTTTACGGGGCGCACGTTGGGGCACATGTTGAGGTGGTGCTCGATCACGCCCCGTGGGATCCCTGCCAGCTGATCGGGCTCCCAAGCGAACACCTTCTTGTTTGCATGCAGGAACTTGACCAGGGCTTCCTCCTGCTAGGGCCCGAGGTGGGCGCCTATGGTGAAAGTGGCGCTGGTGGACCCGTCCTTGTCGACAGGTATCTGCTTGGTCTCTGCCTTGTCTTGGGTGAACAATTGTTTCTTCTTGGCTGGTGCAGCCCCCTTGGGCTCTAGGGCCCCCGCGTTGGTGGGCTGCGCTGACGCCGCCATCTTGAAGGCGAGCTGGAGCGCTCGCAGCGCGTCCCCAGTGTCCCCAGGCACGGTGAGGACTCCGTCGATCCCGGGCATCTTCATGAGGTTGTATGTCGGGTGAGTCGCGGCCATGAATTGGGCCAGCACTGGGTAGCCGAGGATCGCATTGTAGGGGAGGCCGATGAGGGCGATGTCAAAATCGACCAGCTCCGTGCGGAAATTGTCATAGGTGCCGAAGGTCACTGGGAGCCGGATCTGTCCCAAGGAGCTGGATGACCCGCCCCCGATGCCCATGAAGGGTTGGCTTGGCCGCAGCCGCCCCCGGGGAATGCGGAGGAGGTCGAAAGTTTCGACTGAAAGCACGTTGAGGCCCACGCCACCGTCAATGAGGGTCCTGGTACCAGCCACATGGCAGATGGTGGGGGTGCACAACATCATGAGCACACCCGAGCAGGCCGAATTGGAGGGGTGGTCTTCTGAACTGAAGGTTAGCCTCGCCTGCGGCTCCGGCCGGTCCCGGGAAGCCTCCTGCCGCGCGGAGGCGGCGCCGACCTGGCGGATGAACGGCTTGACATGGTGACTGGAGGGCGGCGCCTGCGAGCCGCCCAGGAGGGTCGCAACGACCGGGGAGGCCGGAGCGGCGTGGCGAGCGAGGAAGAGGTCGCGCGGCTTTTCCCAAGAGGCCACGGAGGGATGCAGGGGCGATACTCGTTGCTCGTTCCCCGCCGGGTCGGTGGCGGTGTTAACGGCGGGCGACGGTGAGCGACGAGGGCACGCGTCGACGGGAGCCGTCCGGGCGACTCGAGCGGCGCGAGCAGCCGGACGAGCGTCAGCCATGGACGCGACGGTCGGAGAAGAGCAGGGCGACGGAAGACGAATTCCCGCGTACCCCTACCTGGCGCGCCAAATGTCGGATTTAGGGTTCCGGCAGACCCTTGAGGTTCGAACCCTGGGGTGTGCGCGGAGGTTTCGCCTTCTACCTACCTGTTCCTCGCCGAATCGCTAGGATCTAAACTACGAGAAGAACAACACAAGAGACACAGGGTTTATACTGGTTCAGGCCACCATTGTGGTGTAATACCCTACTCTAGTGTGTGGCGTGGTGGATTGCCTCTTGGGCTGATGATGAACAATACAAGGAAGAACAGCCTCGCGAGGGCCTGTTCTTGTGGTGGTTTTGTCCCTTTGGAAGGGGTTGGTTCTAGATGCCTATCTTATCCCCAGATTCCTTTTTTAGATCTCCGTTCCCCTACCCTATGGGTGGCTAGTCCTATTTATAGGCGAAGGCCCTGGGCCTCTTCCCAAATATTGAGCGGGAAGGGCGCCAACAATTGGCCAATTTGAAGGGGAACATCTAGTACACTTATCCTGACTAAAGTTGGTCCTCGCCTGTCAAAGGCTCTGGTGGTGATGCCGGCTTGGGCTCCATGGTGACCTCCATCCTGCCGTTGGACTGGTCTTGGTCTTGTTGCACCGAAATGGATGCCTTTGCTTGATGATCTGGCCTACGCTTGCTCCCCTTGCACCAAAGAGGAAAGAAAGACACTGCGCGGGCTGGTGCCCGGCTGGCGCCCTTGGTCGTCATGGCTTGCGTCATGGGCACCTCGCGAGGTACCCCGCCTTGAACTCTCCACCTCCTCGTGAGCTAGCCTGACAAGGCCGTGCCTGAGGAAGCTCCTTGTCGTCCGCCCCGCAAGGCTTGGCCCCTCGCGAGGGTCTTGAGCTTGTGTTAATGAAGATGGGCCGTGCTGGGCCCCCTTGAGCCATGCCGCAGGCCGTAGGCAGGCAAGTCTGGGGACCCCCGTTCCCAGAACGCCGACATCTCCTCTCATCGGTTTCCCGCTACCAGTGTTAGTGCTCATTGAATACTAGGCGGCGACACACGAGCCATGTAAATATCGCACACAGTTTCTAAAAGAACAAATGTGCGTGATCGGAGGGAGTAGGTCCCATAGGGTGACCAACGTGAAACGCCTTAAAGGCAAGGAGGCAATTCCTATCAGCAATGTACCGCTTCCCATCCGCTAGCCTAGTCGAATAGAATGCAGAAGTTAAGCATGCTCTGGCTGGAGTAGTCCAAGGATGGGTGACCCGATGGGAAGTTGCATATCTCAAGATTCATTTAATTGATAGGTTTTTTTGCTGTAAAATCACCACGACTGCGCAAGCGCGAGCAAATGGTGTAGGTACTAGCTTAACCATTTGCGATGCAAGTGCCCTGTAAAATCACCACGACTGCGCAAGCGCGACAAATGGTGCAGGTACTCGCTTAACTGTTTACGATGCAAGTGCGCTGTAAAATCACCATGACTGCGCAAGCGCGAGCAAATGGTACATGTACTGCTTAACCGCGTGCAATGCAAGTGTGTTATAAAATCACCACGACTGCGCAAGCGCGAGCAAATGTTGGAGGTACTGGCTTAACCGTGTGCTGCAAGTGCACTTTAAATTCACCACGACTACGCAAGCTAAAGGTGGGTAAGTTTATTTATAAATTAGGAAAAATGTGTGTGTGATATACCAGCTAGCTAGAAATATAAAAACAAACTTCCCGCCTTGAGCGTTGCAAAAATCGGCGGTTCCGCCACTTTTCCTTGTTATCATACACGCATATTCTTATTGGACCGTCCGCGATCTTGGGCATTCCCGCCCTGCATCAATTCCTTTACCCAAATTTTAGTAGCTGTCGTACTTCAACCGTCGCCCACACTCATCCAGCACCGATCTTATAGTAAAATTGTAGTAGCCGAGGCATTTGAACCCTCGCCCTCCCTCGTCCACCACCATCGCCACCCACAATTACTAAAAATTTCAGTAGCCGCAGCGTATCCTCAAACACTACCATCCCCCTCCATAGTCCCCCCACCCGCCCCCTCCCCCCTCGAACCCTAGCTCGTCGCTGCCACCACCGCCAACCCATGTTGGTCTGCCCATTCCTCCTAGCATAGATAATAAAGTTTAGGTTACCCAGCGATTCCCATACCATCGCCCCACTCCCCGGAATTTTTAGATGAGGCATGCGGTGTCCCTCCCCGCCACATCCACATCCCCTACTCCAGAATGTCGCAGCCTAAGCTCGACCACGTATCCCGGGGAGCCCGACGAGCGTTTGGCCAAGAAGAGGTTTATCATGGCCTCTCCGGTGGACGTTGGCGAGGTGGCCGCCGTTCACCCTAACCTGTCAATCCCGGAGCAACACATCACCGCGGAAGCCGGCGAACATGTTGACTACGTTGCCATGTCGAAGCCCTGATGTCAGCGGGCTTGTGTATTATTGTATCTCGGGAAAGCTGGCTATGACATCAATCTCATCGACAGCGACAGCTTCACTTGGGCCATGCCACAGGTTACGTGGTCCATCCCCAAACCATCTGGTTCAACCGTCGTCGATCTCTTCGACGGTCCTGCCGCTGATCTCCTCCACCAAGCGGTCAAGGATTTGCGATCCTTATATGCCATTGAGCCCATCTTGTCATTTCTAAAGGACACGTTCTATGGCGGCAGCTTGGAATCCTCAATTGCCAACTAAGATCTAATCGACCACGACCACGACCATGAGGGGGCACCCACAAAGGTTCTTACAAGGTGAAACAGCCCATCTATGACATCAGAGAGCGCACCACGGGTCTGTGCTCTTCCAACTAGAAGGATCCCGTCCATGAAATGTGAGGCAACATCCTATGAGCAAAACTTACCTTTTCTAGCTTTCCAACCCGTACCCTTTGTTGTAGTAGCATTTGTCATGCGGTGCTATAACTGTGCCGAGTTTAATTATTTCAGTTATGCAAAAATGTATTGTTCAATATGGCTATGTGATGTTTAAGTATGAATTGTCCACTTCAGTTTCATGAATGGCTATATTGGGTTGTTTATAGTGAGTAGATGCCTTGTTTATCTGTGTTTGGTTGTTAGGTTGGTTGCAGTGAGCATTTTTCCTGTTATCGAGCCGATGCCTTGTTTATATGTATTTGGTTCTTAGTTTGGTTGAAGTGAGCATTTGTCCAGTTATCAAGCAGATGCCTTGTTTATCTGTATTTGGTTGTTAGGTTGCTTTTTTAGCATTTGTCCAGTTTTCAAGCAGATGCCTTGTTTATCTGTATTTGCGTGTTAGGTTGGTTGAAGTGAGCATTTGTCCAGTTTTCAAGCATATGCCTTGTTTATCTGTATTTGCTTGTAATGTTGGTTGCAGTGAGACTCTGCCCAGTTTTCAATGGCTATATTTGGTTGTTATACTGATCATTTATGCCTTGTTTATTTCAGTCATTCAATGTGTTGTACATTATGTGCAAGTCGGAACTGTGCCGCTTGACTACATCAATACCAGTTTGAACGGCGATATTTGGATTCAGTTATGCCTGGTGTAGTTAACACATGCCCTTTATTTCAGTTTTACACTTTTATCCAGTGATGTTTAAGCATTACCTACATTCTATTCATTTTCAACAATACGAGTTTGAATTGCAATATTTGATGGTTTCTAAGCCTGCTGTCGGTAACATTGCCTTCTATTTTATATATGCTTTAACAGCATGTTGAAACGAACACATTCAAGCTATACTTTGGAGATGATATTGTATACCTTTGCTATATTTGTTTGATGTTAAGGTTGTTGTACTTATCATGCCTTTCCACTACTTATGTAGAACAACAACGGGAGTGGCCACCATTTTCCGCCGAGGTAACCTTCATCCCTCGGCTTGTACTTCCTCGTTGTTCCATAATGTAGTGCATATAGATCCAGGCTTGGACACTTGTTAGCTTCTAATATTGACTTGTTGCTTGTAGGTACATATGCCCTTGGTAAGGATCCACACATCGACCCTTTTGCGTATGGGCAATGAGATATTCATGAACAAGCATCAAGTGAGGAAATTGATAAGGATTATTAGCAAAAAGGTACGAATGGTGGCAAGCAAATTATTTGTTTATGCTCTATCCAACACAAAAGTGAGTTGTAGGATGGTAACTACAAACTCTGCAGCCTTCTCTTTTTACTGCCCATAATGAGTTGTTAGACAACAATGTCTGAATCTTTTTCGTTCGTAGTGGTTCCTGAAGTAGTTCACTCAAGATTACCTCGCAAAGTACATGATTGGTGGACACACAATGAAGGTTAAAGTATTTCATCCAGACTACAATGAGCATCGAGAAGTCGTAATGAAGACAGTGAAGGATGGATGGGCAGCCATCACAAGGGGTTGGCCTAGAGTCGTGCATGCATTACGCATGGAGGAGGGCACAATATGGGCATTCCACTTCAGCTTCTCCAGCAACCAGAATGTCTTTTGCCTCTCCCTTGACAGTCTTTAGTACAACTGTGGTTCATCATTCTTTACTTGGTGCTTCTGTAGTTCTTCAGTATATGTACATGTGCATCAAATTATGCATTCGTGGTTGAACCTATATTTGTAATAAACATGGTTCAATATGAAATAAGTGATTGCCTACTATCAAATACAAAACATATGATTTTTAAATTAGGGATTAATAAGGGATTAATCAGGGATTACACTACACACGGTTGGCGAAAGCGAAACATCTGCGATAGACGTGGAGACCAGACACGTTTCTAGGATCCGCTACGTGTGCGATCAATCTCCACTGCACACACGATCAGGCAAGAAAAAACGTGTGCAATCAGTCTCCACTAAACACACGACCAGCCATGAAAAAAGATGTGCGTTTAACAACAACATCGCACACAGTTCTTTCTTATTAAATGTTTGCGATAGTCACCTTATCACACATGCTTCAAAATTATAGATTGTTTGTGATGTTGTGCACATCGCAAACGTTTGGTACTTCTTGGACCAACTGTGTGGGATGTACATACTAATGGAAATGTATTCCTTGGAGAGACTATGTGGAATATACATACAAACGGAAACATTTAGCGGGGACTGACTGTGTGGGATGTACATAGACTGGAAACGATTTCGCCTATATAACTGTATATTTTAGCACTAGTATATGTATAACCGTATTTGAGCGCTTCCGGTCACACACGTCCTCATTTTGTCGAGCATCTATGCCAGGAGGGCATATCCCCGATGGTTTCTGGGTCATGTGGGAAGGACCCCCCATCGCAGTCACTCACTTGGCGACGGTTCCGAACACCGTCGCAGAAAGGGGTTAAAAACTATGTGTATAACACCGACGCGTACCAGTGAATGTTCAGTTTGCTAGCTACTGCCTTTCCTTAACAAATTCTAGTGAATTGTGCTATCTACATTTACGATGCAATCTATTTCTCTAGTGTATATGTTCTATATGTCATGCAATGTGTTGCTCACTTATTAATTGTTTGGTTAATTAGTTGTCATTTTCAGTTAAATGTTTGGTTCAATTCTGCAAATGTGATGTTCAATTCTTTAGGGTGCAATTTTGTATTGTCTTCCATGTGAGAAATAAATTGAATTTTTCATTCCAAAATACATGAGAAACAAATACAATTGTTATATTTCCAAGTTGTAAAGCATGCTTGGTTTGGTTAAGTGTCTGATCTTTTAGTATGTTATACATTGTGCAATGTGGTGCTCAGTTAATGTTTGGTTCATTTGTTGTGGTGTTTAGTTAACTGTTTGGTTCAATTCTACAATGCGATGTTCAATTGTTGTGGGTGCATTCTGTTATTGTATACCATGTGAGAAATAAACCGAATTTGGTTGTACTAAATACATGAGCAACAAATACAATTGCTATATTTCCAAGTTGTTAAGCATGCTTGGTTTGGTTAACTGGCCGATCTTCTATAAGGAGTATGTTATATTGTGCAATGTGGTGCTCAGTTAATTTTTGGTTCATTTGTTGTGGTGTTTAGTTAACTGCTTGGTTCAATTCTGCAATGCAATGTCCAATTGTCCTGGGTAGAATTTTGTATTGTTGTGCATGTGAGGAATAATCGAATTTGGCTGCACTTAATACATGGGAAACATATACAATTGCTATATTTCCTAGTTCTTAATCATGGTTTGTTTGGATAAATGGGTTTTCCATGTGGCTTGAATTAATCTGGTGGATCTGCAATGTGCTTATTTTTCATCAACATATTTTACTAATAGCATGCGAACCTTAATTAACCTGATCACTAACAAAATGAACCTCTGCTCCTCAAATACCTCAACAAATTTTATAATAAAGTGGATGTGCCATGGGTTCATTTGGTTTGGGACTCATATTATTTCCAAAGAGTTCCTCATGACACCACAATATGTGGTTCTTTTTGCTGGAGAGACATTTGCAAGTTGATGGACAATTTTAGGGATGTCACTGTTAGCAGAGGGGACATAGTGCTCTTTTGGTTAGATCATTGGGAGATTGGTAATGTTTGCACTCCTCTTGAATATAGGTTTCCAAGGCTTTTCTCCTTCTGCTTGCATAAGAATCTTTCTGTTATGGAGGTTTTTCAGACTGAGAACTTTTAGCACATGTTGTTTCTGCCTTTGTCTGAGCTAGCTTTTCAAGAGTTCAACCAGCTCACTTCCCTGATGGCTGATGTCAATTTGTACAGTGGGTATTCTAATATCTAGGCTTGGAGACATGGTAAGAGATCTGAGTATTCGGCCAAGAAATTATATGACTTTGTGCATCAACCAGTTGTGGCCAATCCCATTCTGAGCTGTGTCTGGAAGAGTTGTTGCACCATGACTATTAAAATGTTTGCCTGGTTAGTCATAATGGACAGAGTTAACACCAAGGATATGATTCAACGTAGGCATTGGAGGATTAATGATGGGCTTGAGTGTGTTCTCTGCCCCACTAGGGCACTTGAGGACAAAAACCACCTTTTCTTCCAATGCAACTTCAGTGTGCGTATATGGAATTATCTTTAGGTTACTCGGCTGGATAGCAATGACATGGTGGCAATTGCTCATCATTCTAGGAAGGATTTTAACAAACCTTTCTTCTTTGAATTGGTTTTCCTTGCATGGTGGAATATTTGGAAAGTCAGGAATGATAAGGCTTTTAGACATATCAATCCTTCTTTCAGGCAGTGGAGGAATGGCTTTATTCATGACATCACTCTCCTTTCTCATAGGATCAAGAGAAGATACAAGGATGACCTGCTCAAATGGATTGACTTCTTACGACCTTGATGAGGTGTTGAATGTAATTTTGTTAGATTAGGTATAGCTCCCTCCTATCTCTTCTTCTTTAGACTTTCTAGCTCTTTATAGCTCTTTCTTTATTTTTTGTCCTCTTCTTGAGGAACCTTTTGTAGCTTTTTTCTGCTAAGTCTTAATAAAATGTTGTGGGGTATAAGCCCTGCAGTCTTCAAGGTCAAAAAAAACCTTGGTCACTAACTACCTTATATGTGTTGCAGGGAAACAATGGGAAGCACTGAGGTTTACAATCGAAGTTTGCACATGCATGGTCCTTTGTCTAATAGCACATTATTGTGCAATTACAGGAACCATTCTAATATTTAGGTGTTTCACAATTTGGTCTTGCACATGTAGGTCCTGCTGTCAGAGGTTTTGACCCACTATTCGACCCTTTTTGCATATGGGGAAATGAGTTGTCCATGAATATCAGTCAAGTCAAGAAACTCAGAAAGATTGTTAGGATAAAGAAATTGGCAACAAAAATCAACAAGATCTTTGTCTGCACAATGGAGAAGACACCAGTTCACTACAGGATGGTACTAACTATTATACCTTGCCTTTTTTTATTCCTTTGCCCCATTTCCAATATAGAGAAGATATTTATGCGCATCCTTGTTTTTAGGCCTTTCCAAAGCAGTTCACTGATGATTTCCTCTCAAACCACCTGTATGGTCAGGAGGCGAGGAAGGTATTCATACAACACCCATGGTTCAATATTGAAGTGTTCCTGAAGAGGACGAAGGATGGACGGTCAATCATCCACAGGCACTAGCCTAAAGTTGCATAGACCTTCAACATCAATGAAGGCTCAATATTTGCCTTCTGCTTCAGCAATTTTCCAGATGAGATACATCTATCTATGTACCGTCTATGATGCTAATTTCGAAAGGTTATAGATGTTGCATGTGAAACTTGGTGCTGGTGCAGTTGTGTAATGGGGTAGCTAAGTGCTAAAGCTATATGATGTTATACACTAATGTATTTCAATTATGAAAATGAAATATATTGTGTGCTTAACATGAAATGTCAATTAGATTAATAAATGGATTGTTAAAAATAGGATAATTAGCCTACTAATTGGGTTTTGCTATTGCAAACGGTTATTGAGAAAACACCATGGGCGATGACCTCAGGCAACGCACACTGTTTCTAGGAATAAACTGTGTTGGATTAATGAACAATCACACACGACATCCTCTTGAAAACTGTTTGCGTTAGGCCACCTGGCGCAAACGTTTACCACATAAAAACTATGTGTGATGGACAACCTTTGCCACACAGTTTCTTCTACGCACCATGTGTGATGCATTCAATAACACAAACGATAAAATTGTTAATACCGTGTGCAATAGAAATGCCATCACAAACGATTTAACGGGGAAAATTGTGTGTGATGTACGAGTGAACAGAAACGTTTTCCTTGGAGCGACTGTGTGGGATGTATATACGAACGGAAACGTTTAGCCTGGACTGACTGTGTGGGGGTGAACTTACAACCATAAACAATTTCGCGTGTATAATTGAATTTTTTTAGCACTACAATACGTATAATCATATTTGATCGCTCGCCGGTCGCACACGACCTCATTTTGCTGAGTGTGTCTGCCAGGAGGGCATATCCCCAACAAATTATGGGTCGTGTGGGAAGAACCCCCCTATCGCAGTCACGCACTAGGCGACGGTTCCAAATAATGTCGTGGAAAGGGGTTAAAAACCCTTTGTATAGCACCTTGTTGTACTAGTGCATGTAGTTGACATAGTATTTGTGGCAAAGCCACCATTCATAATTTTCATACATGTCACTTTTGAGTCCGTGCACATCCCGATACACCGCTCGAGGTATTCGTATAGAGTCATATTTTGTTCTAAGTATCGAGTTGTAATTCTTGAGTTGTAAGTAAATAAAAGTGTGATGATCATCATTATTAGAACATTGTCCCATGCGAGGAAATCAAAATAAAAGAGGCCAAAGAAGCCCAAATAATAAAAAAGAGAGGCCAAAGAAGCCAACGAAAAAACAGGGAAAAACGATAGAAAAGAGAGAAGGGGCAATGTAACTATGCTTTTTCCACACTTGTGCTTCATAGTAGCACCATGATCTTCATGATAGAGAGTATCTTATTTTGTCACTTTCATATACTTGTGGGAATTTATCATTATAGAATTTTCCTTTTATATTCCAACGATGGGATTCCTCAAATTTCCCTAGGTCTTCATGAGCAAGCAAGTTGGATGCACACCCACTCAGTTTCTTTTTGAGCTTTCACAAACTTATAGCTTTAGGGCATCCGTTGCATGGCAATCCCTACTCACTCACAATTATATCTATTGTTGGGCATCTCCATAGCCCGCTGATACGCCTAGTTGATGTGAGACTATCTCCTTCTTTTTGTCTACTCCACAACCACCATATTCTATTCCACCTATAGTGTTATATCCATGGCTCACGGTCATGTATTGCATGAAAGTTGAAAAAGTTGAGAACATCAAAAGTATGAAACAATTGCTTGTCTTGCCATCGGGGTTGTGCATGATTTGAATATTATGTGTGATGAAGATGGAGCATAGCTGGACTATTTGATTTTGTATGGATAGCTTTCTTTGGCCATGTTATTTTGAGAAGACATGATTGCTTTATTATTATGCTTGAAGTATTATCATTTTTATGTCAATATTAAACTTTTGTTTTGAAACTTATGGATCTGAACATTCATGCCACAATGAAGAAAATTACATGGATATATATGTTAGGTAGCATTCCACATCAAAATTTTTGTTTTTATCAATTACCTACTCAAAGTATGAGCAGGAATTAAGCTTGGGGATGCTTGATACGTCTCCAACATATCTATAATTTTTTATTGTTCCATGCTATTATATTATCTGTTTTGGATGTTTTATATGCATTAATATGCTATTTTATATTATTTTTGGGACTAAACTATTAACCTAGAGCCTAGTGCCAATTTCTATTTTTTTCCTTGTTTTTGAGTTTTACAGAAAAGGAAAATCAAACGGAGTCCAAATGAGCTGAAACTTTCGATGATTTTTTATGGACCAGAAGAAGCCCAGGGAGTATTGGAGATGGACTATAGGAGCCATGAGGCATCCACAAGGGTGGAGGGCACGCCCCCTGCCTTGTCGTCACCTCGTGGACCCTCCTAAGTTGTCCCCAACGCCAAAAACTCCTATAAATAGAGAAAACCCCAGAAAGAAACCTAGATTAGGAGTTCCGCCACCGCAAGCCTCTATAGCCACGAAAAACAGATTGGGAGCTCATTCTGGCACCCTGCTGAAGGGGGAAACCATCACCGGTGGCCATCTTTATCATCCCGGTGGTCTCCATAATGAGGAGCGAGTAGTTCACCCTCAGGGTTGAGGGTATGTACCAGTAGCTATGTGTTTGATCTCTCTCTCTCTCTCATGTTTTTGATTTGGCATAACCTTGATTTACCGTGAGCTTTGCTACTATAGTTGGATCATATGGTGTCTCTCTCTCTCTCTCTCTACCTTGTGATGAACTGAATCTTTTCCTTTGAGGTTTTGTTATGTCGGATTGAATCTTTGGATGTGAGAGCACTTGATGTATGTCTTGCGATGGGATATCCATGGTGACAATGGGATGTTGTGTTGATCCACTTGACGTTTGTTTTGGTTATCAACTTGCGGATTCCCGTGGTGACATTGGGGTAATCTATGCATAGGGGTTGATGCAGGTTTTCATATTCCTTTCTCTGGTAGAAATCTCGGGATGCTCTTGAAGATCTTTGTGTTGGATTGAATATTACGAATCTGAAATTGTGTGATGCATATCGTATAATTGACCCATGAGTACTTGTGGTGACATTGGAGTATCTAGGTGACATTAGGGTTGATTGATGTGTGTCATGTGGTGTTATTTTAGTACGAACTCTAGGGCTTTTTGTGGCACTTATAGGAATAGCCCAATAGATCAATCAGAAAGAATAACTTTGAGGTGGTTTCATACCCTACAAGCAATTTCATCTTATGTTCTCCACGATATGAACTTTGTCGTGATTCTTTGTTGCATGTTGAGGGATTTCTATATGATCCAATTATGTTATCATTGTTGAGAGAACTTGCACTAGTGAAAGTATGAACCCTAGGACTTGTTTTCAAGGATTGCAATACCGTTTTTGCTCACTTTTGTTACTAGTTACCTTGCTGTTTTTATATTTTCATATTAAAAAAACCTATATCTACTGTCCATATTGCACTTGTATCACCATCTCTTCACCAAACTAGTGCACCTATACAATTTACCATTGTATTGGGTGTGTTGGGGACACAAGAGACTCTTTGTTATTTGGTTGCAGGATTGTTTGAGAGAGACCACTTCATCCTATGCCTCCCATGGATTGATAAACCGTAGGTCATCCACTTGAGGGAAATTTGGTACTATCCTACAAAACTTTGCGCTTGGAGGCCCAACACAAGTCTATAAGAAGAAGGTTGCGTAGTAGACATCAGCAGCGGTTTGAGCTGCCGGTAGGGGGGAAGGGGAGATACTAAGGAAATTTTATGGGTGGGGATGTGGTTGGAGGAATAAATTCTGAAATCGCACGCCTAATGAAAATTTCGATGCGAAACTTGAAACTTGGGCTAGGGAAACACACAACACAGATGAAGCGCGTAAAAACTCGTGTGCGAGAAAAGAGAAAATTGGCAGATCCCGTCTCCAAAAAATGTACACGTGTAGTTGATTTTTTGGTTAATGGTACGCCTGGTTTATTAGGAAACATCACATAGGTAACTTACTTATGGATCATTAACGCAAAAAACGCACATGGGTACGCCATAGAAACCATGTGTTTTGTGATCTCTTAATAATTCTTATATCTATCAGCATCTCCAACCGCACCTAATTTCAAAAATCTCTTTCATTGTATCAGGATTATTCAATGTACATGAATGAGGCAAGGTGACACCCAATGAGCAACATCCGTTTATGAAATGCAATCAAGTGTCAACCTGCCTTGCTCGCGTAGCCAGATTTGATCTTATGCAACAAGAGAGAAGCTTGCTGCAATCCGCCGGCGTGGAAATTTAAGCCGGTGCGCGGCCAACTCACGCGGTGAAGTGGGACTAAAAACGAGCTGCGGCCAGCTCTAGTCTCCTCTGGTGGCTGCGGGTGGACGTTTCGGTAGTATTTGTGGCCGGGGTGCGGCTTCAAAACTTTAGTGAATACATGCTAATCAACGTTCAAATCCCTCAAAGGATGCGCTTACCGACATTGTAAGTGAATAATAGATAGTACCAACTTAAAGTACTACTGGTAATTTGCTCTAAGACTAGTACGTATGTAGTACTGGTAGATGCTCATAATTAATTATACAAACTTATGGGTGACACAGGCACTAACTACTTCTCACATGCTGCCATCAGGGCATGCTGGCCAAACGCTGGCGTTCTCCTTCCCGGCCTTGTAGGCGGCAGCCCACCGTGCTTCCATCTCCGCCAAGCTCTCCTCAGCACGGCATGCGGCCTCTTGTTTCTTGCAGCGGCGGGACTCTCTTTTCTTCACTACTTTCTTCCTTTTCCGCAACTTCTGTGCGGCTTTGGCCGCCTCTAGATCCACTGCCCATTCGGCCATGGCAGCCTCAAAGTTCGCCCATGTAACTGTGTGGCCGCCGGCGGCGATGAACTCGACGCGGTGAGATGCCATCGCTTCCTTACCATGTGTGAGGTCATGGGCGGCGAGGAACGCGGCGCGGCAGGATGCCATCGCGTCCTTACCGATTATTATGCACTGAGGTGCCATGAACGGCGCTTGGAGAGAGCTCTAGGACGGAGCGGCCGGGCAGCCGTATAGTGCGGTGGATTTTAAGATCTCAACAACAAACGACGAAGGAAATTTGGCTACCCTTACAATTTTGCCTGTTCATTATCGCACACGGTTCATCTCCATCGCCTTCGGAAACAGTGTGCGCTGAGCCTATTGTGTGCTACTTATGATTGGTCAGAACCCCAGCCACCCGGATCGCACGTGTGCACCGTAGGATGCGCCGCGATCAAACAGCAATCCATGTCCCTCACATCACACCCGTGCAGCTATAGTTGGATTGGATTTATATGCGCTAAATGCCCAGAAAATGCACATAATCCCCTAAATATGGTAAATGAGCACGAAAAAATGGTAAATGAGCTCGAAAAAAATGCCAAATTTGAACACGGTGATTTGCAGGGTGTATGTTTGTCGTAGAAAAAAACTCCAGGGAAAAGGACGAAGGAAATTTGGATTCCCCTTCAATCTTGGCGATTTCCCTCTCGAAAGCATGGAACTTCCTCCGTGATGGTTCGATTTATGAATGGCGTGCATCACGGCATAAGCCAAATCTTCTCAAATTTTTACCAGGGCATGGTGAGGCCATACCATGGCACCATGCAAGGCGTCATGTTTTTCAAACATTTATTTCATTTTTTCTATAGTTGAAAACCCAATAAACAAACATTTGTGGTTGACTATTGCCACACATTTCATCAAAATATCTGCCCATTCCTTGTAAAAGGCATGAGAATTTACTAACTGGCACGAGCATGGTTTTTCAGGCCGTTCTTGTGCACCCTTTCATGCACCGATTGTTTGAACTTGAATTATGTGAATTAATGCCTAGAAAATGCACATAATCCCCTAAATATGGTAAATGAACCCGAAAAAGTGCCAAATTTGAATGCGGTGACTTTGCAAGGTCTATGTTCATCGTAGAAAAAAACTCATTGACAAAGGACAAAGGAAACTTGGACCCCCCCCCTTCAATCTTGGTGATTTCCCCCTCGAAACCATGAAACTTCCTCGGTGATGGTTCGATTTATGAAAGGCGTATCTGACGACATAAGGAAAACATTCTCAAATTTTACCAGGGCACGGTGAGGCCATACTATGGCTCCACATCAGGCGTCAAGTTTTCCAAGCATGTATTTCATTTTTGTATAGTTGTTAACCCAGTAAACGACGCGTTTATGGTTGACTATTGCCACACATTTCCTTGAAATATCTGCATGTTCCTTGTAAAAGGCACGAGAATTTACTAAATAGCGCGAGCATGGTTTTCCAGACCGTTCTTGTGCACCTTTTCATGCACCGAATGTTAGGATTTGAATTATGTGGATTAATGCCTAGAAAATGCTCATAATCCCCTAAATATGGTAAATGAGCCCGGAAAAATGCCAAATTTAAACATGTTGTATTCGAGGGGGTATGTTGATTGTAGAAAAAGCTGAATGACAAGCTAGGAAGGAAATTTGGATTCCCGGTCCCTTCAATCTTGCTGATTTCCCCCTCGAAACCATGAAAATTCCTCGGTGATGGTTCGACTTATGAATGGTGTGGACGACGACATCAACCGAACCTTCTCAAATTTGTACCAGGGCATGGTGAGGCCATACCATGGCACCATGCCAGCCGTCATGTTTTTCCAGCATGTATTTCATTTTCTACAGTTAAAAAACAAATAAACGACGTGTTTGTGGTTGACTATTGGCACAGATTTCCGTGAAATATTTGCCCATTCCTTGTAAAAGGCATGAGAATTTACTAAATAGCACGATCATGGTTTTCCAGACCGTTCTCATGCACCTTTTCATGCATCGATTGTTTGAATTTGAATTATGTGCATTAATGCCTAGAAAATGTGCATAATCCCCTAAATATTGTAAATGAACGCGGACAAGTGCCAAATTTGTACACGATAATTTGCAGGGTTTATGTTCATCGTAGAAAAAAAACTCATGGACAAAGGAGAAAGGAAATTTGGATTCCCCTTCAATCTTGGTGATTTACTATCACACACGATTCATCTCCATCGCCTCTGCGAACCATGTGTGTTCAACCACACATGCAAAAGGAAAAAGGAAAACCCTCGCCCACTTCTTCCCCACCCACTCGCCGCAGACTCCTGTGCAACTCTGCACCTCATCAAGTTCTATCGCGGCAGCCACCCTAAGCTCGACGGATGTCATCGATGGGCGGAGGTCACGCTCCAAACGACACGGGATTTCGCCACTACCGCTTTCCGCCGCCTATCTGGACTGACATTCTAGACTCTGGTCGATTGGGATTTTCTGCGGGACTGGGCCGGGAATTTTTCTCATGGAGAAGGTAATCAAGTTAGCGAAATATCCACTCTCTTATCGTAGTCTGTCCATCGTTGTTAATCAACCGGTGGAAATCGGCGTGGATTCATTTTTCTTCTAGCTGATTTGAGGATTTTCATTCATGTGTCCACAGTGCGAACACAAATCGGGCCAGTGTGGTCGCGGCCAGTCGGAAACGAAGTTCTATATCACCATTCTGGATGACTTTAGGGAGCGCTCGATATGTTCAATCTCAACCTACCACGGTCGGCATGGCCTAAATTTGTGAACATATACCGTATGTTGCTACATTTGGATAAAAGGTATGGTGCCATGTGCAGCCTAGATGTCGAAGCCGATCCCCCCTATATTAGGCAAATATATGATGTATTGTTCATTCAGTTACTCTCATATTTGCATCAAATCTTTGTTACATTATCTATTTTTAATTATATATTTTTTGTACTTTGTTTTCATCTCTATATTGATCTGTTCTATCAGTTACGCCCATATTTGCATCTTGCTCTGTTATTTTAATATATCTAATTTACGATCTTAATTTTCATTTCAAGCAGTACATACCTTGCTTTGCAAGACCAGGAGTAGAAGGAAATCTTGGGCTTTACTTTGTTGATGACTCCATGGATGTCATATTGACAAGACATGGATCTACAATGACGGTTAGCGTAAAACTTGATAAAGATGGGCACTCCTATTTTGATGCGGACCTTTGGAGAAAAATGTCTAAGTGTTATGAACTAAAAGCAGGCAATAAAACTCTAGTGCATGCGCCACAGCCTGGTCTAATTAACATGGATGTTTACTTCCCCAACGTCATCAGTCGATCAAAGTCTAGTCGAGGTTAGTGTCCTTTCAACTTTCTCCATGCTGGCATATTACTTAGCAAAATTGGGGTATTTGTTCTAACTAATTGATCACTATTTAAGCAACCAATTGTGATTTCATTTTCTGACTCTGTTCCTAGGCAGTAACAAATTATATTTACCAATTTATGTGCACTATATATTCTTTTGCCATGTTCTGAGTAAATAATACCTTTCCACCTTTTAAGCAGGATATGTTGGATGCATAGTGAATGATATGTATGTTACTAAGCGTACCAAATTTCACTGGAAGGACTTGAAGCATGTCATAAACTTTGTTGATAATCTGACAGAGATAGCACAGTGCATGAATGCTGGATTTTGGATGGGATTAATTATACATATGGTGCGCACATTGTACAAGACCAATTGTGTGCACAAAACGCTGGTACAAAGACTTATTTTTATGTTAATTCTCATAAACTATATATATCTTCAGCGATATGTTACAGTTGGTTTTTATTCTACATTTCAATAGAAATTACCCACTATAGCAGTTCCTGGATTGATTTCCCAGCATGGTCGAATTACACTTGTGCGTGCTAATAATGCCAAAGTGATCGCAAGGTACTGCATTTCCCTCAGAAATGGAACCATTCAAATTAACAAGTTCTTGCTTGTCATGGCAATGCATCCATATTGGAAAATTGGAGACACTGTTCTACTCATGCTCTACCAAGGCACATGAGGGCTCTTCCTTTTCATTGACGAGATGTTGAGCCGCCGTGCTCAAGCTGCTTCCAGCAGATAGTTGTGGTTGTTGGCCCTCAGCCCCATAAAATGTGCTAGTTGTTACTATGTTAAGTATGTAGATATGGACCATATGGTTGTTGGACCTCAGCCTCTTACAATGTGATAGTTGTTACTATGTTAAGTATGTAGATATGGATCATATGGTTGTCAAAACGGTGTTACGAAAATCCTCCTTTTGTTGAATAGTGTAACCACCATATATATGTTACTCAAATGTTGTTAGCCAAGTTCTTAAATTTTCATGGAAAGTATTAGTATCATACATAGTTCATTGAGTTTAAGCGTGTGCCTGATGTCCAGAAGGCATTTGCATATTAACTGTCCATATTGCAAATTCACACACGTATTAACATAATAAAATGTACGTGTAACTTACTAATCATCGCACACGAGTACTCGCAGATGCATCGTGTGCAATACTCCTAGACACCGCAAGCAACTAGTTTGCAATTTTCAAAGTTTTTTGTACACACAGAATCACACATGAATTAACTGTAGTAACCGTTTGTGTTGTAATTTCTCATAGCAAACTGTTCATCCGAGTCGTCTATTTGCCGTGTATCACACACATCTTGTTTACATGAATCATTTGTGTTCTTTTGGCTCATCACAAATAGTTCATCTATGTGAACTATATGCCTCATATCACAGACATCTTGTGAAGATGATCCGTTTCTGTTGTGTTCCCTAATCGGAAACAGTTCGTCTAAGTGAACTCATCTGATTGAACTGTATGCCGTATATCAAACACACCTTGATCTGGCTAACCGTTTCTATTGCACTCCCTAATAGCAAATAGTTCATCTGAGTGAACTATATGGCATATATCGCACACACCTTGATATGGCTTCCCATTTATATTGTCCTATCTCATCGCAAACAGTTCTGATGGATCAACCGTGTGCCCTGCATCGCACACGCAACTAAAATCGGAGCCATGTTTAATTGCTCCGCCATGTCAAACATTTTGCATCTTTTTTTATGGTTTTTTTCATCACCGTTTGCGATTAATGCATCGCACACAGTTTTGTCAAAGGGTCTCTGATCGTAGTGTAGCGTTAGCAGCGTCCTGAAGTAGTGCATCCCAATTCTAATTTGAATGGGCATCATGCAGCAGCTAACATAGAAGAATTTGAATCAAGAATTATGGGTGCATGGTCCAAAAGTTTCTCAGTATGCTCGAGAGCATGCATGGTTACCTGAGGAAAGTTCAGTTCATATTCGGTATTCATGAGCAATCAATCGAGTTTTTCATATGTTGTCATTGGACGATTGTTAGCCCAAGTGAACTGCTTCCCTGGCATACTTGCTTCATGAAGTGCAAACTGTCAATACCAGCGTTGAACAAGAAAGGCCAATATGTACCAGTATACAAAAACGGTCATTTTGACCTTAGGATTTCGGTAACCAACCCCCCCTCCCTAAGCACGGAGCAATTTGCAAAGGAATGCATGTTTATTCCCATGTTGGGAAATTGCATAGACTGCAATAGACTCCATGTAAAAGTTTCATCCCTATTTTGGAGGTAAATTTTATATCAAATTCACCAAGCAAAAAAGCTAACAAACAAGTTCATAATTGTACTTTGGATTCTGAGTAAAGATTTTTCCTTGCCTCCCTTAGGGTGAGAGGGGAGTAGACAATGCCATGTGAAGTTGAAACCCCCTCAAAGGTGATCGAGGACATGCATACAGAAATCATGTCAACCAGCCTCACAAATTGCTGCAAAGTACAACCTGAGTTCGCACACACAATCACCGATGTGTTTATATTTATCCAAATCTATTAGACCTTTTTCTATCCCAAAACATGTCTTCCATGTGGAATCTCGTGGTGGAGTGATAAACTTTGCCTTCTTGTGCGGTTTATTATTTCTTTTGAGAGAAATGAAACTTAGATTTACACGATGACATTGTGAAGTCACAAAACATGGGCCTAGGTCTTACATCATCAGATCTAGCCATCTCTCCCTCGCCGCTGCATGCAAGCACCGTCGGGAAAAGCCCGCATGGCATCGATGGTGGCGGGGCCCCCCGTTCATCCCATCTCGCGACACCGGGGCTGCTTGGGGCACTCGACCGATGAGGTGGTGGTTGCCACGGTGAGATGGCGCTAGCGGGTGTAGTGAGCACGTAGTTGGTACACGGAGGCGTGTGGTGCATGGACTCAGGCATCACTGGAGTTGTTTGTCGTGACGCTGTGGTCGAAAGATCATGGACGATACTTGCTACTTCTTAAGCTTGAGTTGGTTTTTTCCTTCAAGAGGAAAGGGTTATGCAGCAAAGCAGAGATAAGTATTTCCCTCATTTTGAGAACCAAGGTATCAATCTAGTAGGAGGTACAAGCAAGTCTCCAATCTATGCACCTGCACAAACAATCAAACACTTGCACCCAACGCGATAAAGGGGTTGTCAATCCTTCATGATCACTTGCAAGGATGAGATCTGATAGAGATAGATATAAAAGATTACTAAAATGTAAAACAAAGTAAAAATAAATAAATTGCAGCAAGGTATTTTCGGGTTTTTTAGTTTATAGATCTGAAAATATATGATGGAAAATAGACCCGGGGGCCATAGGTTTCACTAGAAGCTTCTCTCTTGAAAGAAAACATACAATAGGTGAACAAATTACTGTCGAGCAATTGATAGAAAATCTCAAAGTTATGACGATATCCAAGGCAATGATTATGAATATAGGCATCACGTCCGTGTCAAGTAGACCGACTCCTACCTGCATCTACTACAATTACTCCACACATCGACCACTATCCAGCATGCATCTAGAGTATTAAGTTCAAAAGAACGGAGTAACGCCTTAGGTAAGATGACATGATCTAGAGGGATAAACTCAAGAAATATGATGAAAACCCCATATTTTTATCCTTGATGGCAACAATACAATATGTTCCTCGCTATCCCTACTTTGTCACTGGATCAGGACGCCGCAAGATTGAACCCAAAACTAAGCACCTCCCCCATTGCAAGAAGAACCAATCTAGTTGGCCAAACCAAACCAATAATTTGAAGAGAAATGCAAAGATATCAAATCATGCATATAAGAATTCAGAGAATATTCAAATAATATTAATAGATAATCTGGTCATAAATCAATTCATTGGATCTCGACAAACACACCACAAAAGAATATTACATCGGATAGATCTCCAAGAACATCGAGGAGAACATTGTATTGAAGATCAAAGAGAGAGAAAAGGCCATCTAGCTACTAGCTATGGACCCGTAGGTCTGTGATAAACTACTCACGCTTCATCGGAAGGGCAATAGAGTTGATGTAGAAGCCCTCGTGATCGAATCCCCCTCCAGCAGGGTGCCAAAAAAGGCCACAAGATGGGACCTCACGGGTACATAAGGTTGTGGCAGCAAAAAAGTATTTTGGTGGACGCTTCTGGTCGTTTGGGAATATCTATGAATCTATAGGCTAAAGATTAGGGTTGGAGGAGCTCCCAGGGTCCCACAAGCCCTCAGGGCGCCCCCCTCAGGGCGCGATGCTAAGGCTGGTGGCCACCTCGGGACTCCTTTGACTTCATCTCCATGTCCTAAGGGTGTCTTCTAGTCCAAGAAAAATCATCGCGAAAGGTTTATTCCGTTTGGACTCCGTTTGATATTCCTTTTCTGTAAAACTCAAAAATAAGGAAGAAACAGAATCTAGCACTGGGCTCTAGGTTAATAAGTTAGTCCCAAAAATAATATAAAATAGCATATTAATGCATATAAAATATCCAAAACAGATAATATAATATCATGGAACAATCAAAAAATATAGATAAGTTGGAGACGTATCAAGCATCCCCAAGCTTAATTCCTGCTCGTCCTCGAGTAGGTAAATGATAAAAATAGAATTCTTGATGTGGAATGATACCTAATATAATTATCCATGTAATTTTATTTATTGTGGCATTAATATTCAGATCCATAAGATCCAAAAAAAAGTTTAAATATTGACATAAAAACAATAATACTTCAAGCATACTAATAAAGCAATCAGGTCTTCTCAAAATAACATGGCCAAACAAAGCAATCCCTAAAAAATCATATAGTCTGGCTATGTTTCATCTTCATCACACAAAGTATTAAATGATGCACAACCCCTATGACAAGCCAAGTAATTGTTTCACACTTTTGATGTTCTCAAACCTTTTCAACTTTCATGCAGTACATGAGCGTGAGCCATGGATATAGCACTATAGGCGGAATAGAATTTGGTGGTTGTGGAGAAGACAAAAGGAAGAAGAAAGTATCACATCAACTATACGTATTAATGGGCTATGGAGATGCCCATCAATAGATATTATTTTGAGTGAGTATGGATTTCCATGCAACGGATGCACTAGATCTATAAGTGTACGAAAGCTCAAAAAGAAACTAAGTGGGTGGGCATCCAACTCGCTTGCTCACGAAGACCTTGGGAAATTTGAGGAAGCCCATCATTGGAATATACAAGCCAAGTTCTATAATGAAGTATTTCCACTAGTATAAGAAAGTGACAACATAGGAGACTCTCTATAATGAAGGTCATGGTGCTACTTTGAAGCACAAGTGTGGTAAAAGGATAATAGCATTACCCCTTCTCTCTTTTCTCTCATTTTTTTGTTTGGGCTTCTTTTGGCCTTTTTTATAAATTTTTTGCAAAGTCTAGAGACTCATCCCAACTTGTGAGGGAATCATATCTTCCATCATCCTTTCCTCACATAGGACAATGTTCTAAAAATGATGATCATCACACTTCTATTTACTTACAACTCAAAAATTACAAATCGATTCTAGAAAAAAATATGACTCTATATGAATGCCTTCAGCGGTGTACCAGGATGTGCAATGACCAAGAGTGACATGTATATAGAAAATATGAACCGTGGCTTTGCCACAAATACTATGTCAACTGCATGATCATGCAAAGCAATATGACAATGATGGTGCGTGTCATAATAAACGGAACGGTGGAAGTTGCATGGCAATATATCTCGGAATGGCTATGGAAATGCCATAATAGGTAGGTATGGTGGCTATTTTTACGAAGGTATAGGGTGGGTGTATGGTACCGCCGAAAGTTGTGTGGTACTAGAGAGGCTAGCAATGGTGGAAGGGTCAGAGTGCATATAATCCATGGACTCAACATTAGTCATAAAGAACTCACATACTTATTGCAAACTCTATTAGCTATCGAAACAAAGTAATACATGAATGCTCCTAGGGGGATAGATTGGTAGGAAAAGACCATCGCTCGTCCCCGACCGCCACTCATAAGGAAGACAATAAATAAATAAATCATGCTCCGACTTGATCACATAACGGTTCACCATACGTGCATGCTACGGGAATCACAAACTTTAACACAAGTATTTCTATCAATCCACAATTAATCACTAGCATGACTCTAATATCACCATCTTTATATCTCAAAACAAATGCAAGGAATCAAACTTCTCATAGTGTTCAATACTCTTTATATGAAAGTTCTTATTATATCCCTCTTGGATGCCCAACATATTAGGACTAAATTCATAACCTAAGAAAATTACCAGGTTGTTTAGTGACTCTCCAAATAATATAAGTGAAGCATGAGATTTCAACAATTTCTATAAAATAAAGCCACCGCCGTGCTCTAAAAAGATACAACTGAAGCACTAGAGCAAATTGCCTAGCTCAAAAGATATAAGTGAAGCACATAGAGTATTCTAATAAATCATGATTCGTGTCCCTCTCAAAAGATGTGTACAGCAAGGATGATTGTGGCAAACTAAAAAGCAAAGACTCATATCATACAAGACGCTCCAAGCAAAACACATATCATGTGGTGAATAAAAATATAACCTCAAGTAAATTTACCGATGGATTAAAGACGAAAGAGGGAATGCCATCCGGGGCATCCCAAGCTTAGATGCTTTGTTTGTCCTCGAATATTACTGCTACTTCTTGAGCTTGCATTGGTTTTTCCCTTGAAGAGGAAAGGGTGATGCAGCAAAGTAGAGATAAGTATTTCCCTCAGTTTGAGAACCAAGGTATCAATCCGGTAGGAGACAACACACAAATCAACGAATACCTGCACAAACAATCAAATAAACTTGCACCCAACGCGATAAAGGGGTTGTCAATCCCTTCACGATTACTTGTAAAAGTGAGATCTAATAGAGATAGATAAACGATAAAGTAAATATTTTTGGTATTTTTGGTTTATAGATCGGAAAGTAAAAGATTGCAAGAATAGTAGATTGGAAACTAATATTATAGATCAGAAACTTATATGATGGAAAATAGACCTAGGGGCCATAGGTTTCACTAGAGGCTTCTCTCAAGATAGAAAATAATACGGTGGGTGAACAAATTACTGCCGAGCAATTGATAGAAGAGCGCAAAGTTATGACGATATCTAAGGCAATGATCATGAATATAGGCATCACGTTCGTGTCAAGTAGACCGAAATGATTCTACATCTACTACTATTACTCCACACATCGACCGCTATCCAGCATGCATCTAGAGTATTAAGTTCATAAAGAACGGAGTAATTCACTAAGACTGATGACATGATGTAGAGGAATTAACTCAAGAAATATGATGAAAACTCCATCTTTTTATCCTCGACGGCTGATACGTCTCCAACGTATCTACTTTTGCAAACTCTTTAGCCCTTGTTTTGGACTCTGATTTGCATGATTTGAATGGAACTAACCCGGACTGACGTTGTTTTCAGCAAAATTGCCATGGTGTTATTTTTGTGCAGAAATAAAACTTCTCAGAATGACCTGAAACTTCACGGAGATAACTTTTGGAATAAATAAAAAATATTGGCGAAAGAATCAGCCAAAGGGGACCCACACCCTATCCACAAGGGTGGGGGCGCGCCTCCCTGTCTTGTGGGTCCCTTGGACCTCCACCGACATCAACTCCAACTCCGTATATTCATGTTCAAGGAGAAAAAAAATCAGAGAGAAGGATTCATCATGTTTTACTATACAGAGCCGCTGCCAAGCCCTGTTCTTCCTCGGCAGGGCAGATCTAGAGTCCGTTCGGGGCTCCGGAGAGGGGAATCCAACGCCATCATCATCATCAACCATCCCCATCACCAATTTCATAATGCTCACCGTCGTATGTGCGTAATCTCATCGTAGGCTTGCTGTAGGGTGATGGGTTGGATGAGATTTACCATGTAATCGAGATAGTTTTGTTAGGGTTTGATCCCTACTATCCATTATGTTCTAAGATTGATGTTGCTATGACTTTGCTATGCTTAATGCTTGTCACTAGGGCCCGAGTGCCATGATTTCAGATTTGAACCCTTTATGTTTTCATTAATATATTTGTGTCCTTGATCCTATCTCGCAAGTTATAGTCACCTACAACGTGTTACGATCCCGCAACCCCAGAGTGACAATAGTCGGGATACTTCCCGGTAATGGCCGTAGTTTCAGGAGTTCATGTATTCACTAAATGCTAATGCTTTGGTCTGGTACTCTATTAAAAGGAGGCCTCAATATCCCTTAGTTTCCAATAGGACCCCGCCGCCACCGGAGGGTAAGACAAAAGATGTCATACAAGTTCTTTTCCATAAGCACGTATGACTATATTCAGAATACATGCCTACATTATATTGACAAACTGGAGCTAGTTCTATGTCACCCTATGTTATAACTATTGCATGATGAATGCCATCCAACATAATTATCCATCATGGATCCATTGCCTACGAGTTCATTTCATATTGATCCTTGCTTAGTTACTTTTCTGTTGCCACTGTTATGATTGGTACAAAACTGCTACTGTTACTTTTGCCACCTTTACCGTTACTTCCATACAACTTTGCTACAAAATACTTTGCTCCAGATGTTAAGTCTTTTAGGTGTGGTTGAATTGAAAACTCAGTTGCTAATATGCCGGAGAACGGCTCATCGGAAGCCATCGGAAGAGCGGAGAAAACGGTGAAGGAGGAGATGGGGGAGCGGCGGAGGGGTGTGATTCTTGCCCGCTGTCTGTCTGGCCTCGTGTAAATAGAGGGCGGATGGTAGGAGCTTGGCCGGTGTCTGGTCTCATTTAAACTGAGGGCGGACAGGAGGAGCTCAGCCGGTGTTGCGTTTAATTCCGGCCCGCTCATGAACGGATGTGTGGCCGGAGTAGGATTCTCGGTTTGCATGCGGGTTTAACGGAGAGGTTTAATGGAGGTGTCGGGCGTGCAGCGGGTGGTGCAGTACTATTCGATTTAACAGCAGTAATGAGACGTCAAATCACAAAGGCCCTCGCCTCTCGTGAAACCGACCGAGCTAGACTGCCCCGCCCTCTAGCCTTTTAAAAAATGTATACTCTTGTACAACAGTAATATCGATGGATTGCGCCATGGAGTAAAACTTGAAATTAAAAAAAAGGTGGTACATATAGAGAGCGCTCGTCGCCAAATTATGCATATAGTACTATTAAAAAGGCTAGTCACAATAATGGTGTCCAGCACAACCCACCCCTCAAATAAAACTAAGCATCCTGGAATTCTTTGACAAAACTAAGCACCCTAAAATTCTTTGACAACTAAACTCCTGGCCATATGATATTGGCCATATATATTGTACGTATATAATGTGAAGAAATGAGTGGTAGTACTATACCAACTAAAAGATGAAATGTAAGAAATGCTAGTATGTACGTACTGAAGAGTTAAACTAACAAGAAGAAACATAACATAGTTCTGCTGGGGGCTCAGCACAACACACCCCTCAAATTAAATTAAGCACACCTGAAATTAAACTTTGCAACTATTCCGGGGACACTGCATTAGAACCACCATGAGCAACGACACTGCCACCTTACTCAGAGTCCTCGTCCACGTCCTCGACTTCGTCCTTGTCCCTCTTCCTCTTGGCCGATACTTCTTTGCTTGAACCGCACACTTGGCTCTTGCTCTTCATCCATCCCTTGTAGATATTTAAACAAAGGTAGCCATCCATTGTATCATAGTGGATGTGGTCTATATCTAGTACATTCCGCTGCCATGCATAACAATGAAACGTGTATGGAGGTTTCTCCAGTTTACCGTACGAAGGATGAACCATGGCTCCTGCCAGGGTTAGCATTGAAGGCTGACGAGAGGACACCAACCGATTCTTCTGGAGGTCGAAGGTGTTGCCTACAATGAGGCCTATCCGACCCAGGACTTCTTTGTCGTTACCAAAGTCTACAGTAATGAATTTGACTAGGTTGCTCTCGAGGAAGTCCTTAAAATCCAGGCATTCAACGTCGGCATGGCATATGTGGTAGACCAAGCATAAGTCATGCACGCAAACCTGGATCATGACGGGCTTCTTCCTCTCTTCGTCCTTTAGATCCTTCTCTCATCCCAGGACTGTGGTGTACTCAACATCTAGCCCAGCGACCCGCTCATCATCTGAGTCTTCGAACATGCGTCTGAAGCGAGAAAGGCATCCTTTCACCATCATGGAAGAATGGGTGTAGATGATGTCAAACTCATCGCCGGTGATGGTTCTAACCTTGTACTCACCGCCGATCGTGGAGATTTGGGACGCCATGGATTTGGGAGGAGGGTTAGGATTAGTGGAACTGCTGTAATGTGAATGGATGGGATGACTAGGAGCGAACCATCATAGTATTGAAGGACGTGCGGGGACGAGTAGGAGCGAACTGCCAGCGTGCAAACGGCAGGGTAGTGGCTTTCCATTCTCCCATGATATGGGCTTCCGAGAGCCCTTGGATCTAAGATCGAATGGTTGCATGGCGTGATTCTAGACCTATGGGTGAATATCCTATCCTGGAGGGTTATTCTGCAAATTTTCAGCAACTTAGCATGCGACCGTTTGATCTCAGATCCAAGGGCTGCCAGCAGCCCGTATCATGGTCGCACCTACCACGACCATCGCGTCGCTCGCGCGGTTGCACCCTTGGAGATTTAACACGGTGCGTTAGGCTATCTGATGTTGGCATGTCATACATAGTCATCACTTTGTCACTCATACTACAACAAGGTTAGCTATAAGGTTGGCTATAAGTGTATTCATTTTTTTACTCCTCTCTATCTCTTTCTTTGTATGCCCTCCGTCCCATAATATAACGTTTTTGACACTAGTGTAGTGCCAAAAACGTCCTTATATTATGGGACACAGGGAGTACTAGTATTTATTGCATTTTCCAAGGAGTGACCTCTTCCAATGAAATGGTGTTGCTAAGTTTGCTTCATTTAATTAGCTATAGACTCAAAATTGTCTTTACACCTAGGTACACGCACTTAGCACCATTTCTTCCTTGGGTCACCAAACTAGTCTCTCTCTTCTTGATTAACTTGCCACATCACACTTTATGCCTATGAGGCAAGCTTAGCACCTATAGGAGCAAGTAACACTGCTTGTAATGGGAGTAGTATCATGCATGCCAACTATGCAATCTTGATGAGGTGACGTCGAATTAAATGAAGAAAAGAGAGTTGAGTATCATAATATGATACTGTAGTATCATATTAAATGATGTGCTACTATGTGTCATGCATGACAATAAATAAACTATCCTATGATACCAACACATGATACTATGCATTACGGATGTAGTATCATACAAAAGTATCATATGCATGATACTAGTATATGATACTCTCCATTACGACCAACCTAAGTACAATAGTGCGCTTTACATGGCATTTTTGCATATGTGGAGGAAAGAGAGGCAAGGGAAAAGTGGAGAAGTGGGCTGTCATGCAAGAGCCAGCCTCTACTACATGGTGGAGCATTGGGAGAGGCACCTGTATGGAGGTGGTCAGGAATCGGGAGACTCACGTCGGTCGTAGCGCCGCAGTTAAAATTATAATGGCAAGTCAAATCATGGGGCCCCACCTGTCCAGCAGTAACTCGATGTCAAATCACACAGCCCTACGTTTGCAGCAGCCTACTCCCTTGTCTTCTCGCGTCTCTGTTGAACCGACTAGGCGGAACTGCCCCGCCTACCGCGTAGGAAAAGCCCGCGCAGTATACTCCCTCCGTCTAGGTGACCAAGGTGGAGAGGAAAACGAGAGAACTTAATGTTTAGGGAGTATTTGCTAAGGCTGGTTGAGGGAGTCCCGGACTAGGGGGTGTCCGGATAGCCGAACTATCATCATCGGTCGGGCTCCAAGACTATGAAGATACAAGATTGAAGACTTCGTCCCGTGTCCCGATGGGACTTTCCTTGGCGTGGAAGGCAAGCTTGGCGATACGGATATGTAGATCTCCTACCTTTGTAACCGACTCTGTGTAACCCTAGCCCTCTCCGGTGTCTATATAAACCGGATGGTTGTAGTCCATAGGACGAACAACAATCATACCATAGGCTAGCTTCTAGGGTTTAGCCTCCTTGATCTCGTGGTAGATCTACTCTTGTAACCCACATCATCAATATTAATCAAGCAGGACGTAGGGTTTTACCTCCATCAAGAGGGCCCGAACCTGGGTAAAAACATCGTGTCCCTCGTCTCCTATTACCATCCGCCTAGACGCATAGATTGGGACCCCCTACCCGAGATCCACCGGTTTTGACACCGACATTGGTGCTTTCATTGAGAGTTCCTATGTGTCGTCACCGATAGGCTCGATGGCTTCTTCAATCATCATCAATGACGCAGTCCAGGGTGAGACCTTCCTCCCCGGACAAATCTTCGTATTCGGCGGCTTTGCACTGCGGGCCAATTCGCTTGGCCAACTGGAGCAGATCGAAAGCTACGCCCCTGGCCGTCAGGTCAGATTTGGAAGTTTGAACTTCACGGCTGACATCCCCGGGGACTTGATCTTCGACGGATTCGAGCCACAGCCGAGCGTGCCGCACTGTCATGTCGGGCATGATTTAGCTCTGCCACCGGACAGTACCCTGGAGGCCGCACTCGAGCCCGCTCTGATCCTCAATTCGGAGCCGGCCGCGCAGATCGAGGACGGATGGCTAGACATCGCCTCGGGTGCTGCAACCTCTACGGCGATAGAGCCAAACACTGACTTTGTCCCTCATAAAGCTCATGACTCCAAGGTGCTGGACTCCTCGCCGGACTCCGAACCTCTCGCGCCCACCCTGATCGAATCCGATTGGGCGCCGATCACGGAGTTCACCGCAGCGGACGTCTCTCAGCACTCACCTTTCGACGACCTCTTGAGTTCGCTAAAATATCTCTCGTTATCAGGAGAGCCCTGGCCGGACTGCGGTCAGGACGGTTGGGATGTGGACGACGAAGAAATTCAAAGCCCACCCACCACCCACTTGGTAGCCGCTGTCGACGATTTAACTGACATGCTAGACTACGACTCCGAGGACATCGACGGTATGGACGACGATGCCGGAGACAACCAAGAACCAGCGCCTAACGGGCGCTGGAAAGCCACCCCAGCCCACAACGTATACATGGTGGACACACCAAAAGGAAGCGACAATGAGGAAAAACGGGATGTGGCGGAGGACAACTCCCCCAATAAACAAACAAAGCAGCGACGCAAGCGCCGCCCAAAGACCGGCATCGACAAAAACGGCACCCATATGGACCCGGCCCTAGAGCAGGGCGAAGCAGTGGATGACGCACACGTCAACAAGCAGCCAGCCGGACATGAACCGGACAAGCAACCCATCCCCGGCGAAGATGATCTCACATCACCAGAGCATATGAATCTTCATAAAAGGCTCGTCGCCACTGCAAGAAGTTTGAAGAAGCAAAAGCGGAAGCTCAAAACAGCGGAAGACGCACTCAGAATGAGATGGAGCAAAGTACTCAACACCGCAGATAAATATGGCACTAGTCACCAGACAAAGAGCTACCCGAAGCGCAAGCTGTTGCCCGAATTTGATGAGGAGGCCTTCGAGCCCCCGCAGTCAAAAAAGAAAGAGGCCGCCTGGCCGGATAGACGACCAGATGACAGGCCAAGAGTAACACGGGGCGCCACACACAAGCCGGCACATGATCAGCATAAAGATCCTCAGAAAAAGGATAACCCGGCCAGGTCTATCTATGGGCCAAAAAAGAAGACTCCAGGAAGCAACACAACCAGCCGAGCATTTGAAGACAATGGCACACCCAAATACAGGGGCGCCTCACACCCACTATGTTTTACCGACGAGGTACTGGATCATGGATTTCCAGCGGGATTTAAACCCATAAACATAGAGGCATACGACGGAACAACAGACCCCGGAGTCTGGATTGAGGATTATATCCTACACATACACATGGCAAGAGGAGACGATCTCCATGCCATAAAATACCTACCCCTCAAGCTCAAAGGGCCGGCTCGGCATTGGCTTAAAAGCCTCCCAGAAAATATGATTGGAAGTTGGGAAGAGCTTGAGGATGCGTTTCGAGCAAATTTTCAGGGGACTTATGTCCGGCCTCCGGATGCAGATGATTTAAGTCACATAACTCAACAGCCCGGAGAATTAGCATGCAAATTCTAGAACAGGTTCCTCACTAAAAAGAACCAAATAGTCGACTATCCGGATGCTGAAGCCTTAGCAGCCTTTAAACACAACATCCGAGACGAATGGCTCGCCAGACACCTCGGCCAGGAAAAACCAAGAACAATGGCCGCACTAACAAGTCTCGTGACCCGCTTTTGCGCGGGGGAAGACAGCTGGTTGGCTAGATGCAGCACTAGCGACCCGAGTACATCCGAAATCAAGGACGGAAATGGGAAATCACGACGCAAAAAAGATCAGCGCCGGAATAAGGAAAATGGCCCAAATAGTACGGCGGTCAACGCCGGATTCAAAAGCTCTCGGCCGAACAACAAAACACTGCCCCTAAAGGATAATAGTGACGAGCTATCCAACCTAAACAAGATTCTGGATAGACTGTGTCAGATACGCGGTACCTCCGGGAAGCCTGCAAACCATACCCACAGAGATTGTTGGGTCTTCAAGCAGTCTGGCCGACTTAACGCCGAACACAAAGGGCTCGACACACCAAGTGAAAGTGACGAAACCCAAAAGCAGCGCTCCGGCAACCAAAAGACTTTCCCATTAGAAGTCAAAACAGTGAACTCACTTCACGTGATAACACGCAGCGCGGCCCCTGCTATACCAGGACACCGTCCGCAGACTGGGGATAGAACCCACCAAAATTCTCTATAGCAGCACTTCCTTCAAAGGAGTGACGCCAGGCCTTCTTAGCCAATTTTACAGGCTCCGTACAACTAGAGGTCGTGTTCGGTTCATCCGACAACCTCCGTCGCGAAAAGCTCACTCTCCATCGCCCCATTTAGCAGTAGCCCTTAAGCACTACTGGGGCGTGCAGCTTTCGCCCGCTTTAATGCAATACCACATTACGCGTCTCTTACGCATAAAAATGCCCGGTCCACGTCGCATATTCTTAAAACTCCAGGTGTCTCTCGACCACGGAGAATGTGCGGCTGCCTCGACAGCCACACATTATTCCGACCTTGCAGGTCAAAGCCCCTAAAAACAGGTCATTTAGACCTCAGACATGGTTAGACGAGTCCGGCGTAACTTAACAAGGGGCTTCCCAGCCGCATACCCCTTTTTTTGGGGGGTCGCGCGCATAAATGATGAAAGCCAACAAAGCTCAACTTTCTTCATCTTCCAAATTATACTTTATTTTGATACACTTTTTGCACGATATTTCTTAGAAACTAAGTCCTTCTCTTTTACAGATGAAGCACGTGCTACACCCATCCAGGATACAGCACAACGGAGACACAGGCGCAGACGTGCAGTAGGGACCCGTTGCAAGGATTCTTTTCAGATTAAGACCCTGCGTAAACCTTTCTCGCTGTCTCTTGTTGATACACATCCCCCGGTTTCCTACCAGAGCCGAGGAGGAGGTTGGCGTTTTGGCATCGGCCGCATCAGAAGTTCCCGCCTGTACCTGGACACTAGGGGCTTAGGGCTTTATTCTGCCCGATACCATAAATACCGAACACCTCAGGGAGTGTTCGGCGTCTCGAGTTAGGCCTTATATGCATCAGCTCCAAATCATGTCTTTGGTCAAATGTTGGGTTTGCCCGGCTCCTGTGTTTTGCTGCCTTACGTTCCGTATCATCAGCTAACGCGGCACCAGGAGAACTACTGCAATTGTGCCCCGGTTTGGCCGGGAGAGCACCTCAGTAGAGAAAGCCGAAAACTGACTGTCATGATATAGCGAGACACTGGTCAACCACTCGATCGACCATTGGAATGTTTAGAATTCCTCCGCTTTGACGAAGGACCGCTTCTCGGTTAGGCACATACGCGCCCCGAGTTCGGAGAAGCGCGGTGCCAGCAGGGGCTATATAGTAGCCCCACATTCGAGCTCCTATGGCTAAGTGAAAGTGATAAAGCATTATAGTCCGGTTGCCTAGTTTGCTATGCTATCACCTCCTTAAAAGGACCAAGACGTTGGATTAAGTGTGAAAAAGTGTTTTTCTTTTTGCAAACACCCCCGCACCATGTGCGTGGGGGCTGAAGCCAAAGACTGCCATCTTTCAGATTATACATACATATACGGCCGCACATGAGATAGTTCAATACTTGAACACACAAGTATAAAAAGTCATTGCATTTTAAACATGATCTTAGAAATCATACATGTCATTCAAACATAACATCTTTCGAGCACTGCGACTCTATTATACGAGCGCCCTGTAGGACTTCCTCAAAGTAATGCTCGATGGGGAATCGGCTTTTGTCCGAACCCCGGGATGCAACAGCGGTGGCATCCATCTCCGCCCAGTATGTTTTACCACGGGCGAGAGCCATCCGTGCACCTTCTATGCATGCCGACCGCTTCATCGCCTTAATAAACGGCACTGCCCCAAGGAATTGCTGCAACAAGCCAAAATAACTCTTCGGCTTGGGTCTTCCCGGCCACAAATGAGTGACCACATCCGTCATGGCAAGTCCGGACAATCTATTTAGCTCAGCCCACTCAACCAGCCGATCACTCAGCGGAAGTTGACGCTCCGGACTATGGAATTGAGACCAGAAAAGCTCTTCCATTTCGTGACCCTTCTAGCTTCGGAAGTGCACGACTGCGTCCGCCGCACTCGCTGCCAAGTCCAGATAAGGATCCTCCGCACCATACAATCGGCCAAGCTGAGCATACTTCGGATCCGTGAACTTCCTGCGTAGCATAAAGGGCTTTCCAGCCACAATGTCTCGGATTTGACGCAGTTCCTCCTTCATAGCCCGCATCGCACTACGGGCATCCTTGGCTTCGGCGTCGGCCTTCTTCAGGTCCTCTTTTTCCGCTCGATGTTCTCTTTCAAGAACCTCCTGACGGTCAGTAGCAACTTTTAATTTCGCGGCCATTTCGGCCATCTCCTCCCTGCTTCAGCAGTGAGCAGCCTTCTCGGCCTCTAGCCCTTCCGCTGCCTTCAAGGCAGCCGCCTCGCTTTTTCTGGCTTGCTCCTTGGCCCGAGCAAGTTCTGCTTGAAGGTCTTCCACAGCGGCAGCACCATCTGCATCTAGCATACCATTTGTAAGGAATGGGCGTCAGCTCCCTTACTAAGCAACCGCGGAGCAACCACATACCTTGTGACTCATCAAGTCGTCTATTGACCAGCGAGATGTCCGCATCCGCAGTGTCGAGTTGCTTCTTCAGCTCGGCAAATTCATCCATCTGGCTGGCCACCGAATGTTCCACCACCTGCATGGGAAACGCAACAGTTAATAACTAAGATTATGATCCTAGGCACGCTGTCGTTTTCGACAGCATACCAAGTCTCAGGGGCTACTATCTATACAGGATGCACTTCATGTGCAAAACTGTCAATAGGCATGTCATTGCGTACCTCAAATCCCGTCAGTACACTTCCGACGGCCTCATACAAGCCGGTTTCGGTGGACGAGATCCTCTCAATCACACCACCCATTAATGTGCGGTGATCTTCTGAGATGGACGCCCTCTTAAGCAAATCCTGCAGCTCCACCGGCCGTACTCCAATGGGTGCCGAACTCTCCGGCCCCGCCAGACTCGGGGAGACCCTCCGCAACGACACCTCAGGGTCGTCCACCCCGCGCGATGGGGCGGCAGATGGAGGCGTTTCGCTTTCCATCATCTCCGGACGAAGGTCTCCCGAAGATGAGCTGTGCTGAGATGGGCTGAGATCCGAACTACAAGGTAAAAACTTCAGTTACCTTTAGACATTAAGCAGGGGTGTCTGATAATTATAAAATCCCCCTTTTTCACTTACGGCTCATTAGAGGGCTGATTCCTCCAAGGAGACAGTACGGCCGGGGCGCTTTCTGGCGCAGGACCTTCCGGTACAGATTTCTTTCCCCGCTTTGAGGCCTTGGCCTCCGGGTCTTCGGAAGTGTTCCTCTTCTCCCCCTGGAAGGAGGGACTCTCGATTCCTCCCTTACTAAAAACCTCCTTGGCAGAGGTGACAGTTTCCCCGTGCCCCCCTTCGCCCTCATTCGAAGGTGCGACCTCCAACATTTTGATTAACACGGGATCCTGCATGGTCTCAGGGAGGGGGTCGGACACCGTATCAGTTTTGCTTGCGCTATCCACTCCTGTCCAGGGATAGCTGGTTAAAAGGCAAGCTCACGATAAATAAATGGACGGTGTGTCCGGACACAGGGCTACTTACTTGAGTATCCGGGCGATTGCAGCTTAGGCCAGCGTCCTCGGTCAATTCCGGATGCGTCTCTTGCGATCCGAAGAACAGTTTATACATCTCCATGGGAGTCAAACCCATGAAGTGTTGAAGATCTCGTGGCCCCTCCGGATTAAATTCCCATAGGCGGAGGGGCGACGTTTGTAGGGCAGTAGGCGCCGGATCAACATGACCTGCACCACTGCGACCAGATTGATCTCCCTTTCTTGGAGGCCTCGAATCCGGTCCTGCAACAGGGGGACGTCTTTGGGCGGCCCCCAGTCGCGCCCCTTGTTGACCCATGACATCAGCTGCTGTGGAGGGCCCGAGCGAAATACGGGCGTCGGCTTCTGCCTGCTGCCCCGGGGAGCGGTGATATAAAACCACTCCTATTGCCACAAGTCGAGCTCCTCCTGGAAAGATCCCTTGGGCCATGGAGCTTCGGCCCTCTTGCTTATAACCGCCCCGCCGCACTCTGCCTGACGCCCCTCAACCATCTTCCGCTCCACGTTGAAGGTTTTGAGCCACAAGCCGAAGTGAGGGGTAGTGCAGAGGAAGGCTTCGCAGACGACAATGAATGATGAGATATGGAGGATGGACTCCGGAGCCAGGTCGTGGAATTCCAGCCCATAGTAAAACATGAGCCCCTCATGAAGGGATCCGTCGGGAAGCCTAAACCCCGACGGAAGTGAGACACGAACACGATGCTCTCGCCAGGCTCGGGAGTTGGGATAACTTGCCCTCGGGCAGGCAGCCTATGCGAAATTTCGTAGGTTAAGTACCTGGCATCTCTCAGCTTTAGCACGTCCTCCTCCGTGACGGAGGAGGGCATCCACCGGCCTCGTAGGTCAGGACCGGACATTGTCGAAGATCGAAGGTACCTGAATTTGGAGCCCTAGGTGTTGGAACTCGGGGAGAGGGCGGATTCAATAGAGGATTGAATAAAAAGAATGGGCCTTGGTCTCATTATAAAGAGGAAGAATACCAAGAGCCGTCCCCGTGACCGTTTGGAACCCACCTTCGATGGAGGGGGCGTGGCAACGGGCGCGGTTGGGTTACCCACGTCCGTATTGATGGGAATCCCGGAATAAGGGGAACACGATCTCTGCTTCGACAAGACGTGCCATGGAAACCGCCTCACTAAACGCGCTGAGGTGGAACAATAAAAACAATTCGAGTAAAGGCTTGGGAGTGGTGTGACGTCACGCCACAGAATACGTCAGCGGATTGATCTTGTGTAATATTATTCTCTCTACGGTGGTATGTGGAATTTATTTTTGCAGAGCCAGACACTATCCTGGTGTTCACAATCTTCTATAAATTATTCGGAGGAGGAACCCGCCTTGCAATGCCGAAGACAATATGCGCGCCGGACTCGTCGTCATTGAAGCCTGGTTCAGGGGCTATTGAGGGAGTCCCGAACTAGGGGGTGTCCGGATAGCCGAACTATCATCATCGGCCGGACTCCAAGACTATGAAGATACAAGATTGAAGACTTCGTCCCGTGTCCGGATGGGACTTTCCTTGGCGTGGAAGGCAAGCTTGGTGATACGGATATGTAGATCTCCTACCTTTGTAACCGACTCTGTGTAACCCTAGCCCTCTCCGGTGTCTATATAAACCGGATGGCTGTAGTCCATAGGACGAACAACAATCATACCATAGGCTAGCTTCTAGGGTTTAGCCTCCTTGATCTCGTGGTAGATCTACTCTTGTAACCCACATCATCAATATTAATCAAGCAGGACGTAGGGTTTTACCTCCATGAAGAGGGCCCGAACCTGGGTAAAAACATCGTGTCCCTCGTCTCCTGTTACCATCCGCCTAGACGCACAGATCGGGACCCCCTACCCAAGATCCGCCGGTTTTGACACCGACACTGGTTGTAATGGTACTAGCCTTAGCAATTTTGGTGAGGTGTCATAGAATTAAATGAAGAAAGAGAGAGAGTTGAGTACTATGTGTCATACATGGCAATAAATAAAGTACTACATGATACTAATATATGTTACATGGTGCAGGAGTACTAAGTATTATTAATACAGTTTTGCTAGAACTCATCTGGATGAGATATAATTTGGTCTCATTCATCTTTTATATCCATTGGATGTGATGCTATAAGATGTGTGTGTGCTGACGTGGGTTGTATTTGTTCTTGTGCAACAAACTGACCACTACATGTCATGTTTGATAGTCTCAAGTCATTAAAAGCATACAAGCCCCACATCTCTTATTGGTTGATTCCTCTATTTATGTCAAAAAAATAAGAAACAACATGAGAGTTAATGCACCACGCCTATGTGTTTACTATTTGGTTTTCGTACGATGACTTAATACTCACCTAGACAGAGGGAGTATTTGATTTGACAGCGGGCGGCGCAGTACCAGATACGGCTTTAATGCAGACGAGGGAGGGAGTAGCGGTTCCCGATATGTTGAACGGCCAATGCATCCTCCTTCAATTAATGCATGAGGGAAGTAATGGGAGGAGGTCCGGGAAAAGAGGTTGCACGCTGTGAATGCAACGCAGTTTGCCCTCATTGCCCTCATATAAAGGCGCCCCTCCATTCCAATGCATCTACCACATCGTACGCACCTAAGCATTTGCCTAGGCACCTACACTAAGCGCAAAAGAGCTCACTCCAGACCCATGGCGGCGATGCGCGTGAGCGGCCAGCGGCTGCGCCAGATGGTCCACGACGCCGGCCTGCGGCATGGCGCCGAGGATCGTCTCCAGACGGTGTTGGAAACCGGCTGGTGGAAGGCCGCCGTCGACGTCAACTATGACTCTCAGTTGGACCAGATGATCGTTGCCACCAGCAACAAGTTCATCGTCCTCAAGAAGCTCGCGGACGATATCGTCATACTCCTCCAGCCCGCGCGCCCGGGCTCCTCATTGCTTGCCACCCTAATCGGCCTCCATGGCCGAAACCTCTTTCAAGCACTGGTGGCCCTGCGACTGCCCGCCAACACCACGAAGAAAGTCCACCTGGAGGTCGCGCTCGCCGTGAGGCGCCTCGCCCTGCAAGAATTCATCGACCTACACATCCACGTGTATGAGCAAATTGTGTACATAGGTATCTACAAGGCCAGTGAGGACGCTACGACGTTGGCCTTCCTCAACCGGCTGGAAGCCTTGGATGCCTTTGCTGAGAAGCACCTCGACCTCGCCACAAAAGCCGCCGCTCCTTAGCCGCCGGTCGGTGGCCCGCCGCACTAAGTTGAGGAGGAGTAGTTGTACGTTCATGGATCCATCTTTCTTCTTGCCTTATGTAACCACCACTGCGATCGCATCATCGTGGCCTTCATTCTTATTGTGTTGTTGCATTCTCGTTCCAGTCAATACCGACATGTGTGATCCCTTTGCTTAATTATATGCATCACTGTAACTAGTACTCCATCCGTCAATTTATAAGTTGTGCTTACCTTTTCCATTAACTTCGTGCAATGCGTGGGCATCTTGCTAGAAACACTAGAATATGTCTATATAATCCGTATGTGATAGTCCATTTGAAATCTCAAAAAAGACAAATATTTAGGTACGGAGGGAGTAATATATTAGGAGTATATCAAAACAATAGTGATTTCTTTCAAGTTTATGAACAAATACTACTATTCTACTACTTTGGATCGTTGCAACGCACGGGCACATTGCTAGTAAAAGGAAAAGGCATGTCGCGTTCGCGTCGCACCCCCACTCCCCCGGGAATCGGGAGTACTCCATGGCACGTCCAGCATGACACATAGCTTAGGGAAGGCGTGTTGCCTAGCATTTTCATTTTCATGTGGGACCGCTGTTGAGCAAACCGACACCCCGCCCGCCGCCGGGTTGGAAAACAGAAACGAGGGGAAGATCTAGTTGTAGCATAGAAGCCAAGAAATTTGGTGTCAGATGGGGCTCGCTGATAGAGTAGGAGCATTCCGTACTAGTACTACTCCTACTATTACCAAGTTTGTACTCCTAACTATATTAATAGTACTACCACTATACAACTAGTAGGTACGTGCACGGCACAACATTGTAGGAACAAAAAACAGGAAGATCTTGTTTTGGGTGATTTATCTTTTTTTCAATCAACGTAGTATGAATAATATGATGTGGGGGGCACCCATGAAGCTTATGTGGCTTGGTTGCATGGCTACGAAAGGTTAGAGAAAAATAAATAGATAATGTGTTTAGAGTGCCCTCCACTAAATAGATATACTTTGGATCCATTGCAACGGACCGGCACATATATGTCTATACCCCCTATATAGTGTGTGAAAAACTTTGAAAGTTGGTCGTTGAATGAAGCCAATCCGATGGTACAAAGATGGCAAATCCGAGCACTACTGGCCGTTGGATATCATCCACCAGATTCTGCCACTTGTATAATCTAGAAGACTCCATGGTTGAACTTACGGGTTGTTTGGATTGTGACTATCTTTGCCATATATTGCCACAGGATTTTGGCCACGCTTGCCTTAGTTGAGTTGCTCAAATTTTTAGCCACAGTTTGGCTTGCCTAAGGGAATCTTTCCACACTTTTTATGTCTATGACATGTGGGGCTTACTGCTCATAAAAAAATCCTTGCCTTAGGTGTGGCTAGAACCAAACACCTACCTAACTTGGTCAAACTTGCCTAAGGTTAGGTGTGGCAAAGTGTGGCAAGCTGTGGCTAGGAACCAAACAGTCCCTTAATTCATGACTAACTTTTCCACAACTAAGCTTAGGCAAAGTTATTAGTTATTCAAAATGAGAGCCACAAGTTGGCAAGCCTAAGGGAATCTTGCCACATTTTTTGTGTGTATGTCATGTGGGGCCTTACTGTGGCTTGCCTAAGGTGTGGCTTGAACCAAACACTCACCTAAGTTAATCAAACTTGCCTAACCTTACATTCCACCAGATTTTGCCACATGTTAGAATCCAGAAAACTCCACATGTAGAAGCATAATGCACAAACCACCAGAATCTCATGCGTGCAATGCACGTGTACCTTGCTAGTACTAGTTGGTAGTAGTAAGAAACAAATCCCAGTTTTGGCACGAGCTCGTACTGCGGGAGCACCACAAGGCATGTCGCAGGAGTTACATTTCCCTCTCGGGGCCCACGGGACCGAACTTCAGTGGCTTAGTGCCCGGCCTATGAGTCAATGACATGCGGACCTTAAATGAGGTTGGCCCACATGTCATTCGCATGGTGGTGGCATGCTTCGTGACTCACTCATTCGAGATGAAGCGGCTGGTGGTGGCGTGGCCGTGGCGAGGGTGCCACAGCTGGGTGTCGGGGCGTTACGAGGCGTAGATGGCCACACCGGCGGGTACTACCTGTAGTACTCCCCCCGTCCGAAAATACTTGTCAAAGAAATGGATGAAAATGGGTGTATCTAAAACTAAATTGCGTCTGGATACATCCATTTCTTCGACAAGTATTTTCGGACGGAGGGAGTACGTAAGTACTCCAGTGTGATGGTCGTCGTGGTTCAACTTCCATGGACAAGCTGTCATGTCTACTGATACATGTATATCAAAACTAGAGTGTTTATATTTCAAGCACGTGAACAAGTATTATTCTACTACTTTGGATCCATTGCAACGCACGGGCCAGCACATTGGTAGTAGTAGTGTCCATCTCTATCTCTAGAGGCCTTCCCTCGTTCATCCTTTTCTCTCACAAGATAAACTACTCATACAAATGCATCTTGATGTTCCATGGAACGCACGAGGATGTTTCCTTGGGGGTATCTCCAGTGCGGCGTGGCCGTAGTTGCAAGTTGACGCCCCTTGAGATGCCGACGTTGAGGGGCACTCGGATTTCCTCCGATGAGCAGGTAAGATGAGTTTGATCACATAGTAAATGCATTCTAAAAACTACTTCCGTGTCCATTTCCAAATTCTCCCCCTGCCCACTTTTTCACAGGTTAGGCTCGGTGCGAGTGGAGATTGGCTTGCATATGTACGGGAGGGTACCAACATCAATTTGCACAACATTTACAATGGTGACACCGTTCCCGTAGAACCTTTGTCCAGCATTGGGATCAACCATGCAATGGGCCACCGCATGAATTGGTACGATGGAACCACAGTGAGATTGAATAAGATAGCATGAACCTTGCACATGGCGGTCAAAGGCGGACCATGCTGTCTGCGGCCGACTTGTTGCAGTATGAGTAGGAACACGCTGTGCTCCTTTCTAACCGCATCTTCATGGTGACAAACCAGGGGACTTATTTTGTATGGGACACATCCTACAATATACTCCCTCTCTCCCGGTTTATTTGTTTTGAATCTTTTCGTTTTATAAGTTTCAAATTCAAATTTAGAGCTCCCCATCACATGTTGAGATTACAATGTCCATTAAATCGTTGTGTGCATGTATAGTAAAGAAACAAATCTCGAGTTTGGCACGAGTTCGTGCTGCGGAAGCACCACAAGCCCTGGCGCAGGAGTTACATTTCCCCTCAGGGCCGTCGGGACTGAGCTTCAGCGCCTTTGAGTCAATAACATGTGGACCCTATAGGTGACTGGTCCACATGTAATGGTCCCGAAGGCAGAGGGGCAGTTGGGCCAAGAGGGGTGAGTCGCAGGTCGGGGGACGCGTGGTGTCATGGGTTCGAGCGGCGTCGTGGGAATCGCGTGTGGTTGTGGTAGAAACTTGATGCTCGCCGCATTTTAGGTGGCCCACATGTCATGCACACAAAGGCAGAGGGGCGGTGCGGCCGAGAGGGGTGAGGCGCACGTCGGGGGGCGTGGTGCCGTGGGTTGGAGAGGCGTCGTGGGAATCGCGAGATGAAGCATGATGGTCACCGTAGTTGAACTTCCATGGACAAGCTGTCATGTCTACGGACACATGCACTACATACCGATCACTGGAAGGAGTAGCAGAGAAAGCTATATATGCGGATAAATAGTTCCTTATAGTCAAGCGGACCCACGCTACTACTCTGTTCCAAAGACATGCACACCATCGAAATAGTCCATCTATATCAATATACACCGAGAGGGAATAATTTTTTTTACAAGAGAGGAAATAGTTCATCCATCCATAATGCCCTCCTGCTGGTGCAGCCTTTTCTTCTTCTTCTTCTTCTTCTTCTTCTTCTTCTTCTTGTTGTTGTTGTTGTTGTTGTTGTTGTTCTCATTCTCCGTGGGAGACGGCTTTGCAACAAGCTCTTTGGACCTTGCAGCTATCTCGAAACTCACACGGGCATCGAGGGAAGCATATTTTATCCGCTCATACGTCAAGGGATAATTCTCCCATCCAGACGACCTTAATGCCACCATATCGTCACCCTTCTGAAGATTTGTACCGAGCACAAATTTTGCTATGTCGAATAGGGATGGTGTCTGTTTGTCACAATCTTCTACAGGAATTTTGATTCTCGGTTGTGGGTCGGCGATGCTTTTCAAATCAAGGTTGTACAGCTCCAGCTTCTGTTTGTCCCCTTCGATGGCTGCCCCATAGAAGTATACGTCCTCCCGAGACAAGAAATCGTGAAGCTCACCTGGTATGGAGGGCACGTGTATGAGGTGGTACACCAAAACATCATCTTCGAGGCACAGCTGAAGGATGGCGGCACGCTGGATCTTCCCAGGGGCACGCTCCATGTACTCTGCATCGAGACCGATGACCCTCGTCTCTACCTTTTCGAGGTAGTTGGATACATTGTTGATCCACTGCCGAACAACCCTTGGGTGGACGGTGACGGTGGCAACTATGCGCATCGAGCCTTCGACGAGGACATGTTGGACGCTAAAAACCTGCATCTCGATCTCTTTCGCCATTTGGAACCGCTGGAACAAAGGGCTATGGTTTGGAGAATTAGGATTAGATGGCTAGTCTAACTGAAGTAGTAGATGATTATTTAAAGAGGTTAAAACAATGTGAACGCATTGGGGTTTGGATGCAAATGAAGACGAAGGGGAGGTGAAGAAGCCGAGGAGAATCGGTTCCCCATGGAGAAGTAAATGGGAGAAGTGGCATGCAGGCACTTGATTAGACGGCTAGGTAGACTAAACGAAAAGGCTATGTGGGTAGACTGATGAGTCGTACCTGTTCGTGTATGTGCCCATCCTTCCTGATAGGTGGGACCTATGCAAATAGATAAAAAAATGTGTTGTAGCTTCTTCTTTTTTTGAGCGCGTGAGTGGGAGACACAACATTCTCTGGTTAAGGAATACTCCCTCCGTTTAGGTGAGTATAAGTCACCTTATGAAAATCAGGTTTTCCCAAAACCTTTAGGCGTGGAGCATTAACTTCCTGCTCGATCCCCTCCCAGCCTCGTTAGCCAGCGTTCTCTTCCTCTGCTACCACGTTCTACCTTCCCATTTTTCCTCTTCTCAAGTGTGGAACGATCTACATGCCGTCCTTGATGCACCAGAACGACCATTGCATGCATCGCGGCAGGGCGTTGATTGGGCATGCACGAGAATTTGGTTCTGCTTGCAATATGGATGATACTTGAACGATGAAGTGAACAGGCATGCTAGCACGGGAGACCTATTTCCGCTATACAATACTGGAGTACTCATGTTCCTACTACTAGTAGTAGTAGTAGTAGTACAACTGTGGTACAGTTGATGGTCAAAATACTATTCATCCGGTCCTCACAGTGAAGTGATAACACCATGCACCTGACACTAGTCCAGGCGGCGTGTTCGGGTTACCAAAGTCAGCCTCACCCTGTGCACTATGCAGTCTGTCACCGCTGATGTACAGCAGATTGGTGCCTCGCCTCGTCTCCCTCTCCGCTCCCATAGCACCACTCCATCTCCATCTCCTTCTCTGTCTCCGTCTCCATCTCACTGTGCCCCTGTGCACCGTCACCTCGCTCGCCTCCCCCAGTACCATTATTCCCTTCCTAGCCGCTCCTGCACCGACAGCCTTCTCCCCCATAAATCAAGCCCCCCAAAACCCCCACCTTCCAAACTCCACCATGGCCGAACGTGAACCGCGCAGCATCCATATGAGCCGCGATTGGAGCAATCTCCCCAGTGACATCCTCGACCTCTATTGTTCGTGTATGGATATGTTGAGCGCCCTGCGGCTGGCTGCATGCTCGAGGGACATGCACATGGACATCGTCGAAGTGAGGCCTAAGCTTTTCAAGACACCCTACTTGCTGCTATCTGGTCTTGCGAGATTGGCTCACCTTGATACGGAGGCGTACATGATGCCCCTCGACTTCAATCCGATCTCCGTTAGCCGAAACTTCTTTGCAGGTATGTAGTGGGTCGTCGTACATCATTTCCCTTGACATCGATCCGATCACCATCGCCCAAAACTTCTTGGCAGGTATGTACTAGGTCGGCATGAACTCCCACTGGATGGCTGCCTTCAAAGAAGACGGTAAAAAGTTGGTGCTCGTGAACTTCCAGACCTCCCATGAGATTATCCTTCCTCCGTTGGATTATATATAGTATTACCATCGCGGTCCAAGTCATCTAGATTACCACGTCAGTTGGACGGACCTTGTTTCACTACAAAAAAAATACACTTCTGTGATGATACGTGTTTGTCACAGTAGGTCGTGTTTTTTGTCATGCATGTACATCCATGACAAATTTATGACAGAATCAAGATAGTCATACCTGTGCTGTCATAGAAGTGTTCCATGAAATTACCAAAATTATCATCACAGAAGTGTCCACTTCCATGACAATAAATCGCGCGTCACAGAAGTGCTTTCGTCAAGGGTGACTGACACGTGGCATCCACCGTAACGGAACACCGTTAAGCTATCCGGACGGGTTTTGAATCCGATAACCCGTTAACAGCCCCGACCAATGGGGATTTTCCACGTGTAAAATCATCATTGGCTGGAGGAAACACATGTCGGCTCATCGTTGGGACAGATGTCATCCATTCATTGGACGGAAGGCGCCTATGATACGTCGACACGTGGCACGGCCCAATAGAGGCCCATTCCTGTGAAAAGGCCGGCCCAGTAAAAATTAGCAGGCCAGTCCACATAAGGCCTACTTGTGTCAGGTCCATTTAAGCCCACGGCCAATACGAGATGTGCCAATTCGGCCCGTCAACGCCCGTTAAAGATTTGACCCCATTGCAGCCCATCGTCAGTTCGAGCCCGTTAACAGCCCGCTATATATTTGGGCTCAATATCGGCCCGATGAGATCTCGGCCTGTTAACGGACCATTTAATGGATGGGCCAATTTTCAGGATGTACATCTTTCGGCCTTTTAGCGACGCATTTAAATGTTGGGCTAATTTCTGGCCTGGTGTGTCTTTCAACCTATTGACGGCCCATAAATCTGATGGGCCATTTGTTGTCAGACCTGAGTTTCGGCCTTTTAGCGGCCCATTTAAGTGTTGGGCCAATTTCTGGCCCGGTGTCACTTTCAGCCTGTTGACGGCCCATAAATCAGTTGGGCCATTTGTAGTCGAACCTATTTTTTGGCCTTTAAGCGACCCATTTAAGTGTTGGGCCAATTCCTGGCCCTGTGTGCCTTTCAGCCTGTTAACAGACCATAAATGAGTTGGGCCATTTGCAGTCGGACCTTAGTTTTGGCCTTTTAACGGCCCATGCCCTTCATGGTCCAATACTAGCCCGGTTTCTCTTTCGGCCTGCTAAAGGCCCACAACACAGTTGGGCCATTTACAATACGACCTGACTTTCGGCCTCTTAGCGGCCCATGGTCTTCATGGTCCAGTACAAGCTCGTTGTCTCTTTCGGCGTGCTAAAGGCCTACAGTATAGTTGGGCCATATGTAGCCCAAACTTAGTAACGGCCTGTTAACGGCCTGTGAAATAAATTGGGGCCACCTGTTGCCCGCTTCGATGTCGGCCTGTTAACGACCCGGGAGGTAAGAGGGCCGACCATTAACTTTTGGCCTAGTAACGGCCCATTAACTTAATGGGCCCACTAAAGTTCGTACATGTCTTTAGGCCAAATTAGATAATTTGAGCCCATTACGATGAGCAATTATGCACAGGACCAAAACTGATCAAGCAAAGGTACGGCATACAGGGAATAACGTTGCACATCCAGCATATATTACAGGAAATTACTTCCACTGGGCAATCAAAGATTGATGCCAGTGCAAAGAAATGAGCAGAACCTAACCATCTACAACGTCACAATCTGCAACCTCAGCACAGATGACGCCCATAAGCATGTGGGCAAGTTCTTTCTGCTTTGCTACACTGTCTCTAAAAACATTGATCAGTTGTTGTGTCGCACGACTCTGCACCTCTGATTCATCCACCATTTCCATCATTGCTTCAGCCATTAATTGGTTCACAAACATACATTTATTCCATTGCATTCGAGATAGAGGATATTGAAAAAATTCAGATGGCGATTTTGGCAGGCTTGTATTATTGATAGTGGAGAGTGTCTCGACCACTGCATCATAACATAAATTAGGACGGGAACCAAACAGATTAATCATGAGTTATTGCCATACTACCTGGCCTAGATTTACTGGAAAGAAACAATGGGGTTGCCTTGCTGTTTTCAAAGTTTGTCTTCTTATCTTCAGCAGCCTGCACAAAATTAACACACTAGCATTGCTATCATTGGCCAAGTCAGATAATAGGAAAGCAACATTGACACAACGAACGTTTGGGCAACTAGCCTACACCAAATTAACACAATATGGCACAGCTATCATCAGCCAGGTAAGGTAGCACGAAAGCAACATTGACACAATGAATGAATGGGCAACCAGAGAAGCACTACAATTCAGTAATGTGCGTGATATGAGATAGTACATTCATGCAGCTCAGTATGCAAAACTACCAGGCAGTTTTCCTTACAAAAATCAACATTGGCGCCTTTAACATTTTGCTACAACTAATTTTAGATCAGATAAAGGTTAGATTCACGTCGATTAACAAAATACATGTTGATGTAAAAATATAGTGATATACAACAGGTACTTACATCAGCATTGGAGCACGGAGAATTCCCGCAAGATATTTTCCTCGAATACGATCCCAATGGAGGAAGTCTTCTATCGTTTAACCTTATTTTCTAAAAGAGAGATGGGTAAGAAACATGTAGAAAATATGATCAGAATGCTATAAAATTTCATGATGCGAGGATACGAACACGCTTCTTAGAATGGAGTTGACATTCTTTTGCTGGTGGAGCGGACTAGTTCTTTGGCCACTAGAATCTGCTTATTATCAGTGGGAGTTGGGTTTCTCTGTGCTGGAGGAGTATCTATGAAAAATGGAGTTGGTTTATTATCTCCTAGCGTTTGGATCTTTTGCAAAGACCTGGTTTTTAACCCTTCAGATTCTAACATAGCCGTCTTCCCCTTGCATGCCTTATATAGAAGAATGGTGATTCAGTTATAAAACATGCTACAGCAGAGATGGAATAGGTACTGAAGAATAGAAAGGCATGACATATTGACATGTATTCCCTCCATCCGGAAATAAATGGACGGGTCTAGGCGTATTTCAGTTCTAGATACATCCAGTTTTATCCATTTCTGCGACATTTAATCCAGACAGAGGGAGTATGATGTAAGAGCTAGGGATACGATAGGACAACACAGTAAAAAAACACTGAAAAACCCACTGCAGAACCAAAGTATTCAAACCCACTGATATTAGATAGTACACTCATGCAGCTCAGGATGCAAAACTACCAGGCAGTTTTCCTTACAAAAATCAACATTGTGGCCTGTAATCATACATTTTGCTACAACTAAATTTAGATCAGATAAAGGTTGGATTCACGCCGATTAACAAAATACATGCTGATGTAAAAATATAGTGATATACAACAGGTACTTACATCTACATTGGAGCACAGAGAATTCCTGCAAGAATATTTCCTCATAAACGATACCATTGCAGAAATTCTTCTATCTGTTAAGCTTATTTTCTAAAAGAGAGATGGGTAAGAAACATGTAGAAAATATGATCAGCATGCTATAAAATTTCATGATGCAAGGATACGCACACGTTTCTTAGAATTGAGTGGACATATTTTTGCTAGACTGGAGCGGACTAGTTCTTTGGCCACTGGAATCTGCTTATTATCAGTAGGAGTTGGGTTTCTCTGTGCTGGAGCAGTATCTATAAAAACTGGAGTTGGTTTATTATCTCCTGGCGTTTGGATCTTTTGCAAAGGCCTTGTTTGTAACTCTTCAGATTCTAACATAGTCGTCTTCCCCTTGCATGCCTTGTATAGAAGAATGGTGCTTTAATTATAAAACATGCGACAGCAGAGAGATGGAATAGGTACTGAAGAATAGAAAGGCATGACATATTGACATGTATTCCCTCCATCCGGAAAAAAATGGATGGGTCTAGGCGTATTTCAGTTCTAGATACATCCTTTTTTATCCATTTCGGCAACATGTAATCCGGACAGAGGGAGTATGGTGTAAGAGCTAGGGATACGACAGGACAACACAGCAAAAAAACACTAGTTGAATGTAAAACTATATGCTAGCGGAATGCGTACAGAAATAACTAAGGCAACATACACGTGTATGATTGGGAAAATAAGATGGCATTGCAACAGAGCACTAAAACAACACTTCAATGTAAGAAAACATGGTATGGCAGACAGATGAAGTACATACTGATGAATAACAATGCATAAGATATTCAGAAGCATGATGTCCAAATTAAGCAGATGGCATTGTGATAGAGTAGAATGACAGTACTTGAATTTGCATGTGATCATGAATGGAATAGGTACTGAAAAACAGGAAGGCATGACATATTTACATGCATGATCAGCATGTTAAGCACATGGCATTGCAACAGAGTAGATATACTCCAGGACATTATATGCATGTTGTACCCATATCACAGGCCAAGTTAGAGCAAGGACCTTGTGGGGTGAAGAGGATTCATCATCTTTCTGCAAGTCTTCCGAAGAACTGCCTTTACATGTTCCATCATATTGAGTATCATTGACATCAAATTTATTGGCCTTTACATTGCTCCGTGAGGTTCTTGTGGATATATCAGTGTGTGCAATTATATCTGACATGCATGGAAGAAAACTAGTAGTTAGATTTATGTAAATGAGTGCATGTAGGAGACGACATAAATAGTAGGACTGGGGTTAACTAGCAGCAACAGGTCTCATAAACTAAAGGGAGAACATAGATGAAAGCTACAGAATATGTATCGTTTGTACTCGAGATTAACTATATGGCACACAAAAGTATTAAAGAACAACATAGGTAATACTAGAAGTGGTATAATACTATAATCACCAGCCTGTGGGATAGCATTGGCTGATGGATGATAACTATGGAACAATGTTACCTAAAGAACAAGTATCTTAGCTGAACTATGGAACAGCATGAACTCCTGAACAAGACCCGTAAGATATCAGCATGAATATATAGTGAAATGTGATGATCTATTTTCCGTGCTTAGATGAATAACAAAGCCATAAATGTTGCACACAAGTAAGATGAGGGTACAACCTATCTGGTTGCCATCCATAGGAGTGAGCATCATGTGCTGACTTGTCGATGGCCCTGCAGTTGTTGTGGTTGTCCATGTCGGGCACGCACATTCGATGCAGGGAACTGTTGAGTGGGGACTGTAGCTCCCTTCTGGTGTATGCTTCCCTTGTTGGAGCAGTTGCGGTGAGTCGGAAGACGGTGTGTGTGAAGATGCAGATAACGCATAATGTTAAGAACAACATATCTCTTTGATCTGAAGAAATACACTAAGAGATCAACAGCAAGGTACGAGAGTGGTCACACGTCTGTTGACTGAAGACTAAATTGGGGTCACACGATTTTATTTTATTTTGGTACTGTCCGATCTACGCCGGATAGCTTGATGGCCGTCTTGTGCCTCCCGGCTGACACTGTTCGGAATCTTCCCCGAAGAGCCAGCGACTAACGGCAGAGCAGCCTGCCTCCGCCGTCTGTGGCCCCGGCCAAAAGCCCGCTCCCCACCCCACCGCATTGCCGTGGTTGCGGGGCCAATCCACAAAGACTCCCCGTCATCCAGATCCGGTGGCAGCAGTACCTTCAACCCACGCAACTCTAAAAGATAGCCATCTAAGCGCTGCTTCCGCGGCGAACTTGTGGCCCCGCACCCTTACGTTAGACAACAGCCAACCGGCAACCTAGGAGCTCCGCCGCCTCGAGGGGTGCTGCTTCCCATTGGGAATTGATTGGCCCAGAATAAAAATTCAGACAACTAATGCCTAAATAAAGTGATTTGCGATGAGGGTGCGACCTATCTGGCGGCATGGTGAAGTAGGCAGGTCCAGCTGCAGAGTTGGTGAGGCCGGCGCGGTTGCAGTGGCGACCGGTAGCAGGGAAAGAGCAATGTCGCGACGGTTGACGGCTACGCGGAAGCAGCGCCAGGACTCTGGACAGATCCGAAGTTGGAGCCGCTCCGACGCCGTGAACAACGGCGGGGGTGAGTCGGCTCCGGTATGGTTCACACGGCCGTCGTCGAGGCAGCACCAGCAGCACGGAGTAAGAGGCACACGGCCCAGTGCACGACGGCAATTGGACAGCGTCTCCGGCATTAGGGAGGAGGGCGGCTGTGAAATTGGTGCGGTGGGGGCGCCATGGAGGTGGGGCTGAGGTTTCGCGGCTCGGGAGAAGGGAGCTTCCCGGGAAGAAGGTGATTTGGCGCCCACGAGGTATGAATGGGGGCGGGCGGGGGGGAATTGGAGGGGAGTGGAACCATGTCTTACGGATGCATTTGTCTGATATGTGTGGGGGAGTTATAGTTCTACCCTTGCCTATAGGCTTCTCGGCTTTGGTCTGTGTACTGAGGGTCATGGATAGTAGAGTAACTTTGCTTCTCCCCTAATAGTGGGCGGGAGCGATTTTGGGCGAGGAGGGCATGTTTTGAACTATAGTGGGCTCGAGTGATTTCGGACGAGGAGAGCGTTTTTGAAATAGTGGGCGCGAGCTATTTCGGGCGAGGAGAGCGTGTTTTGCCGACCATGGTTTATGAATTACTCGGCACATGTCATTTCGGCCGAGGAGAAGGCGCGCTTGGATGAAGTTACGAACCTACCCTTGATGTACTACGGGCCAATTGATGTGTGTCCCACACAGGACAGTAATTTCGCGTCTCCCATTTATTTGCTCGGGCGAATTCCACAGAGCAGAGAGGATGTTTAACGGTTCGTTCAAATTTTGGGAGAACGAGCATCCACGTCTACCTTACCAAGTCGATTCGAATCAAATTTTGAAATATTAGCTTGCCACTTCTTTTTTAGATGGAGAGATGATGCTCGGGAGTAATGTGTTTTTACATGCTCGTTGCTAGTGATTTACTATTTGACAAATAGTTGACCCACTCAAAAACGTGAATCAAACCCAAAATGAAATATCTCGATTCAATGAACTAGCTCGTTCAGTAGGTCAAAATAGTGAACTAAATCCAAAATTGAACACCTCAATTGAGTAACATGTTGTACAGTATTATAGTACTCCATGAACATGTTGAAAGTCAAATTAATGAACTTGTTTGATATACGCATATATCCGTTCATGGGTGGATTGCAGACAACATGTTCTCCAATTTAAATATTTGAATGCAAGTTTATATCGAAACATGGTTTATATCAGTCTTTGATGCATAAAACGCGACCTCCCCCTCTCCCGGACTCATGTTCTCTCTCTCACACACACACTCTCTCTCGCCGACAATCTTCAATTCTGTCACACACATCCGACACAAAAACCTTGTTGGTCCCTCTCCCTTTCTCTCCATCTCTCTCTCTCTCTCTCTCTCTCTCTCTCTCTCTCTCTTTGTGTGTGTGGGGGGTCTTTCTAGTTCACATTCATATACACCATCTATAGGTCCCTCTCGCACACTATGTATGATACTCTAGCTAGTCCAAGCTAGATATCTTGGGTGCACTCATCGTACGCACACAAATTCCTTGGCTCTTTGCCCGTAACTCTCTCATGCACCACTATGTCGTCTCGGAGCTCTTCCCCCCTCTCTCAAACTCTACATCCACCTGGGTCACACATACACATGCATATCTCACTCGCACTCGATAGGCCCATCTAAAACTCTATCTCTCTCCCTCGTTCTCTCTCCATCTCACACACACACACACACAATCTCATGCCCAGCTAGCCAAGTATGATGGTCTCTCACTAAATTGTAGGCACACGCAGTCCCCCCTATATGTATATGACTAGCTAATCTTAGTCTCCATCACAAACATGTGCATGGTCTATCTCGATTTCTCTCGGGGCATCTTTCTATCGCGCACGCACTCCCTCGATCTCCCACCCATATAGTCCCCTCACGATCTCGAGGGGGTCTCTCTATCACAAACACACCCTCTCTCCCTCCCCATGCGTCCATGCCATCCATGTGTCCCTCTCGACCTTTTTTCCTTGTTGGCCAGACCTCTATTGGACATGTGCTACAGGGGTGTCTCTCTCCGTTGCAAACAATCACACACAAGCTATCTTCGTGTATGTCCTCGCCTCGCTTTTCCATCTCGGAGATGCATGCATGATATGTTCGCATAAGAAACGAAAAACACACTCTCTCTCTCTCCAATTTATCGTTTGTTGTCACTTTCTCTTTCACACACATACTCTTTTTGCACACTTACTCATTCTCCTTCACACACACTTGATCTGTCTCGACTGAGGCACTCTCGTCCTGAGGGAGTCCTGGATAAGGTGGTATCCGGATAGCCGGACTATATTCATCGTCCGGACTATAGAAGCGTCAAGGTACAAGACTCAAGACTTCGGCTCGTGTCCGGATGGGACTCTCCTTTGCGTGGAAGACAAGCTTGGCGATCCGGATATTATGTTTCCTTCCTTGTAACCGACTCCATGTAAACCCTAGCTCTCCGGTGTCTATATAAACCGGAGAGCATGGTCCTTAGAAGGCCGATCACAATTACAATCATACCATCATAGGCTAGCTCTTAGGGTTTAGCCTCTATTATCTCGTGGTAGATCTACTCTTGTATTCCACATATCTTCAATATTAATCAAGCAGGAAGTAGGGTTTTACCTCCATCGAGAGGGCCCAAACCTAGGTAAACATTGTGTCCCTTGCTTCCTGTTACCATCAGCCTAAGACGCACAGATCGGGACCCCCTACCCGAGATCCGCCGGTTTTGACACCGACATTGGTGCTTTCATTAAGAGTTCCTTCGTGTCGTCGCTTCGAGGCTTGATGGCGTCTTCAAGCGTCAACAACGCAGTCCAGGGTGAGATTTTTCTCCCCGGACAGATCTTTGTGTTCGGCGGCTTCGCACTGCGGGCCAATTCGCTTGACCAGTTGGAGCAGATCGATAGCTTCGTCCCTAGACACCAGTTCAGGTTCGGAAACTTGAACTACACGGCAGATATCCGTGGAGACTTGATCTTCGGCAGAGTCGAGCCTACGCCAGGAACGCCGGACAGTCACGACGAGCATGGCCTAGACCTACAGTCAGACAATGCTCGGGACATCATCCCCGAAGCAGTCCCGGATCTACATCCAGGGCAGGTCGTGTTGCCTATGGACGAAGGGCTGGACCCCGCCCCGCAGGCCACACACTCATTGATGGTGGAGTCGAACACAGGTCCCACCTCTGTGGAGGCCTGTTACCCTGGGGCCCCGGACTCATATGCGGCTGTTGGTCCCGGTCCGCTCGCTCTTGAGCCAGCAGAGCCAGGTTGGGCTTCGGTAATGGAGTTTACAACTGCGGACATCTTTCAGCACTCGCCCTTTGGCAACATGCTGAACTCAGTAAGGTCTCTCTCTTTGTCAGGAGACTCTGGGCCGAACTATGTCCGGCCCGAGTGGGAAGCAGGCGACGAAGGGATTCAATGCCCACCAACCACCCACTTCATTCCCACGATCGAAGATTTAACCGACGTGCATGACTTCGACTCCGAAGACATTGATGGTATGGACGATGATGTAGGAGAAGCTCCAGAATCCCCGGGGCACGGGAATACTACCTTGTCACACGATATATACATGGTAGATACGCCCAATAAGGACGACAGCGATAACCCGGAAGATAAAACACTCGGGCAAAAGTCAAAAAGGCGGCGCAGACGCCGCTCAAAGTCCAGCAATGGCAAAAATAGCGACAAGAGCGCAAGAAGGGCTGATATACCCGCAAACTCCAAAAGCAATAATGACCACACGAACCCAGCGATGGATCAGGACGAGCCAGGTCACGCCAAATCAAGTTCGGAGCAAATACCCGATCACAATGATCCGGAGGGACGAGCTCATGATGCCGCCCCAGAACAGGAAGACAGTCCGGATGACGATGCATTCATCATCCCGGTCGAACAAGTGGAATGAGACAACCTCCATAGAAAGCTTCTGGCCACCGCAAGAAGTCTAAAAAAGCAGAAGCAACGGCTCAAGGCCGCACAGGAAAAGCTCAGCTGAAGATGGAATAAAGTGCTAGACACTGAAGAAAGATATGGTGATGACCGCCATATGAAAAGCTATCCGAAGCGCAAGCTACTGCCAGAATTCGACGACGTGGCCGTTCCACCAAAAGAAGATTCGACCAAGAAAACAGACGTACCGCTTCATGACCATAACAGAGTGGCTGCAGACACTGCGCACGATCCACACAAGCATCCGGATAAGAAGGCCGGTGCAGCCAGTTCCATATATGGATCTAGAAGACACACCCTAGCGAAGGACTTTTGTCACCCAAATGCTCATACAAGCCAGATACCAGTTCAGAATCAACCCCGGACACAACAACAGCCGACTACATGCCACAATGCGTCCAGATACAAAGGGGCTGCTCACCCCCTTTGCTTCACCGAAGAAGTATTGGACCATGAATTCCCACAAGGCTTTAAACCTGTGAACATAGAAGCATACGAGGGCACGACAGACCCAGGGGTTTGGATCGAGGATTTTATCCTGCATATTCACATGGCTCGTTGGGATGACCTCCACGCCATCAAATACCTTCCCCTCAAGTTGAAGGGACCAGCTCGACACTGGTTGAAAAGCCTCCCCGGAAACTCAATTGGGAGTTGGGAGGAACTCGAAGACGCTTTCAGGGACAATTTTCAAGGGACTTATGTCCGGCCTCCGGATGCAGACGATCTAAGTCACATAATCCAACAGCCCGGAGAGTCCACCCGCAAGCTTTGGAACAGATTCCTCACTAAGAAGAACCAAATTGTCGACTGTCCGGACGTTGAAGCCTTAGCGGCTTTCAAACACAGCATCCGTGACGAATGGCTCGCCCGACACCTCGGCCAAGAAAAGCCAAGGACAATGGCAGCCTTAACAAGCCTTATGACCCGATGGTTGGCCCGTAAAGGCACCAGCGATCCCAGCACATCCGAACTAAGGGATGTCAATGGGAAGCCACGGTGTAATAAAAACAAATGCCAAAACAACAAAAGAGAGCCTGGACAACACGACGGTCAACGCCGGATTCAGGGGCTCTTGACCTGATCAGCAAAAGAAGCCATTCAAAGGCAGTAAAGATGGACCATCTGGTCTGAACAGAGTCCTGGACAGACTATGCCAAATTCATGGCACCCTGGAGAAACCTGCCAACCACACCCATAGAGAGTGTTGGGTCTTCAAGCAGGCCGGAAAATTAAATGCCAAACACAAGGGGAGGGGCACACCAAGCGAAGACGAGGATGAACCTCACCAACCGAACACTGGGGTACAGAAAAAATTCCCGCCAGAGGTTAAAATAGTAAACATGATCCACGCGACTCACACATCCACGAGAGGGCATGAACGCGTGCCCATAGAAGCGCATGATGTAGAGCCCGTCGTACCCATGTCTCACTACTGGAAGTCTCGTCCGATCTCTTTCGATCACATGGACGGCCGAACTACAATTCGGCGAGGAGGATCACAGGCCTTGGTGCTTGACCCAATAATCGACGGATACCGTCTCACCCGTGTCCTCATGGACGGCGGCAATGGTCTCAATTTAATATACGAGGACACTGTCCGCAGAATGGGGATAGACCCATCCAGAATAAAACAAAGCAACACCACCTTTGAAGGGGTGATACCAGGCGTTGCAGCCTGCGCCAGGGGCTCCGTCATGTTGGAAGTAACATTCGGCTCCCAGGCAACTCTAGAAGCGAAGAGCTACTCTTCACTGTCGCACCCTTCCAAAGCAGCTATCACGCATTGCTAGGAAGAACGGCCTTCGCCCGCTTCAACGCATTGCCACACTATGGCCACCTTACAATTAAGATGCCCGGTCCCCGTGGCGTCATCACCGTTAGCGAAATCATAAGAGCGCCCTTCACGCGCAGAGGAATACACGACAGCCCTGGCGGCCGGACTATAAGCGGTCTCCAGTATTAGAAAACATGATTGGTCATTACGACCACAGACACGGTTAGACGAGTCCGGTAGCCCGGATAAATTCAAACAGGGCACCGTATATGTAATCCCATAATGGAAACCAGGGGCTGTCTATATTTAGTACAGCCCCACGCTTGGCTCTACCTTATTGGCAGGCCAACATCTTACACTTTTATTATTAATCGCATACTTACGTTGCACCCTCTTACGAGTTTTTCTTTTTTTACAGACAACGTCCGCGCTATACCCTTCCAGGATACGGCACAATGGAGACAAAGGCGCAGACGTGCAGCAGGGCCCCGTGCAACAGGTTTCTTTTTAGATTAAGCCCCTGTGTAAAACGTTCCTACTGCTTCTTGTTGTTTAAACCATCCCATGGGTTCTATACCCACAGAGGATACTGCCGTTTTTGGCATTTGGCCACGGCAGACTAAATTGCACGTACCTAGAAATAAAGGGCTTACAATAGGCTCTTGTCAGCCTATCTTCTTTTACAAAAGACCGAATACCCTCGGGAGTGTTCGGCGTCATGAATTTGGCCGTATATGCATCAGCTCCGAATCATGTCTTTGGTCAAATGTTGGGTTCGCCCGGCTCCTGGGTTTGCCGCCTTACGTTCCGCTATCATCCGGCTAAGGCAGGCCAAAGGAGAACTACTGCGATTGTGCCCTGGTTATTCTGGATGAGCGCCTCAGTAGAGAAAGCTGAAAATTGACTGTCATGATACAGTGAGAGACTGTTCAACCACTCGAAGACTCACCGGAATCCCTAAAGATTCCTCCGCCTTAACGAAGGGCCGTTTCCCGGCCATGTACACACGCGCCCGTATTCGGATGCACGTGAAGGTACCAGGGGCTACATAGTAGCTCCACCATTATACTCCCACGGCTAAGCGGAAGTGTTACAGCTATATAGTCCGGTTGCCTAGCTTGATGTGCGATCACCTCCTTAATGGACCAAGACGTTGGATCAAGTGTGCTTAAGCATATTTTTTGCGAACACCCCCGCATTTTATGCGTGGGGGCTGAAGCCAACGACTGCTATCTTTCGGACTACTTATACATATAAGAACGGTCACACAGGGGGGACAATCATACTTCCGGGCAAAAGTATAAACATAGCCTCATAATTAAACTAAACAGTGTTTTCTACAATGATTCGACTTATCACTGCAATATAACACTCTTCGAGCACTGCGCCTCTATCAGGCGGGCACCTTCCGTGACTTGCGCCAAGTAGTGCTCGGCCGGATGTTGGCCTCCCGCCGGATCCTGGCTCGCTATTACAGTGGCCTCCATATCCGTCCAGTAGGCTTTAACGTAGGCTAGAGCCATCCGTGCACCCTCTATGCACGCCGACCTCCTCATGGCGTCAATCTGGGACACGGCTCCAAGGAATTGTTGCACCAAACCAAAGTAGTTGTCCGGCTTAGGCCCCTTCGGCCAAAGATGGTCTATTACAGACCGCATTGCAAGTCCGGACAGCCTGTGGAGCTCCGCCATAGCATCTACCTTCTCATTCAGTGGCAGCGGGCGAGTGGGAGCATTGAACTGCGACCAGAAAAGCTTCTCAACTTCTTCATCGCCTTGACCCTCGAAGAACTTGACAGCATCAGCTGTACTATTCGCCAAGTCCGCATATGCGTCTGCAGGACTCATGCGACCCGCCAGGGGAGCATACTTCGGATCCAAGAACTTCGTCTGTAGTAAGTACAAGCCCCCAGCCACGATTTTGTCAGCCTGTTGGAGCTCCTCCCGCATACTCCGGATTTCGGTCCGCATCTCCTTGGCGGCATTACGTGCCTTGTCCAGCTCGGCCGAACTAGCCTTATTCTCCTTTTCAAGGAGTGCGTACCGGTCGGCGGCATTTTTTAACTCCCCAACCATTTCGGCCATCTTTTCCTCGCTTCGGCGATGAGCAGCCTGTTCGTCTCTCAATTCTTCGGCCGCCTTTAGGGCAGCCGCATTGCTAGCCCGAGCTTGTTCCTTAGCTTGAGCAAGTTCCGACCTCAGGACCTCCACGGCAGCAGCACCATCTGCAGTGCAAACACATGGCATTAATATTCTGCCCCTCTTGCATTTCCCTATACATCATAATAAGGGAAGCCGAGCACATACCCTGTGACTCCTCCAGCCGCTTATTCACCAGCGTGATATCGGCATCAATTGATCCAATCTGCCTCAGTAGTTCGGCAGCTTCAATAGACTGGTCGGCTGCCGGATCCTTGTATACCTGCGCACATTAACGGCACAGCCATTAGTATATGATCCCCCGTTTGCCACCTATGGCGGGCAACTAGAGTCTCAGGGGCTACTATCTATAGGGAGCACTCCTAGCGCGCCCTTCATAATCAATAAATTGCGCATTTTTCTCTACATACCTCAAAGCCTTTGAGCAGGCTTGTAAATGCCTCATTCAAACCGCTGGTAGCGGATGAAATCTTCGTGAGTACCATGCTCATTAAAGAGCAGTGCTCCTCCGAGAGCGCGGCTCACTCCAAACGGCCTGTCAGTATGTCCGGCCAGACTCTGAACTGTGTCGGACCCTTCTCATCGCCCCCATGGAAGTCAAACGCTCTGGGCTCAGGGCGGCTGACATATTAGCCTCCGGCTTCGACAGGTCCAGACTCCTCCGTGACGACACCTCTGTGTCGCCCTCTTCATGAGGCGGAGAGGTGGGTGGAGACTCACTCTCCATCATCTCCGGACGGAGGTCCCCCGAAGACGAACTCTGTTGAGAAGAGCTGCTCGCCGGGCTACAAAAGACAAAGTCCTGGTTATGCATCTCGGAGTAACATCACACTTTCGAATTAATTAATAACTTATGGCTCAGTGGAGGGTTGGCCCGTTGGTGGGCATGACGCGGTGAGGGTGCCCGTCGCGGCAGAGCCCTCTGGTGATGTTTTCTTCCCTTGCTTGGGCGTCTCTGCCTCCAAGTCTTCGGAGGCGGCCCTCTTCTTCCCACGGCCTCCCCCTTCCTGTTATCCTCCATAGGATGGGTAGCGATTTCCCCGGTGTGGATGCATAGCGCATGAAGTTCGGCTTCACGGCCCTTTCCTTCGCTTTTCCCTGAAGGGATTTTGCTGAGCGCCCGGCCCAGCATCTTTGCAATAGTGGGATCAGGCGTGCCTTCGGGAAGTGGCGCCGGACACCTGATTCTCTCCGCCTTATTGAGCCATTCCTGGCCACGGAAGGATTCTCAGAATAATGGTTATAATAAATATAAATGAAGTCTCCGGCTTCAAGGTTACTTACTTGGACATCTAGGCGATTGCAGTTTAGGCCCGCATCCTCTGTGGTGTCCGGACACTTTGCTTGTGGTCCGAAGAACAATTTACACATTCCTTCGAGCGTCAGGCCGAAGAAGTGCTTAATGGTCCGTGGACCCTCCGGATTAAACTCCCACATACGGAGAGGCCGACGTTTGCACGGCAACATCCGCCGGACTAGCGTTACTTGAATTATGCTGACAAGATTTATGTCCCTCCTAATAAGCTCCCGGATGCGGTTCTGCAGTTCTGGTACATCGCCAGTAGGCCCATAATTCCGTCCCACATCGGTCCAAGACGCCAACTGTGATGGGGGGCCTGAGCGGAACCCAGGGGCAGCTACCCACTTTATGCCTCTGGGAGCAGTGACATAGAACCATCTCCGTTGCCATACGTCGGATACTTCCAGAAAAGAACCCTCTGGCCATGGGGCATCAGCGTTCCTGCTTATTATGGCGCCTCCGCACTCCACATGTCGCCCCTCGATCATCTTCGGCTTCACATTGAAGGTCTTTAGCCATAAGCCGAAGTGTGGGTTGACGTGGAGAAAAGCCTCGCACACAATAATGAAAGACGAGATGTGGAGGATGGCGTCTGGAGCCAGATCATGGAAATCCAAGCCATAGTAGAACATGAGCCCCCTCACAAAGGGGTCGAGGGTGAGGCCTAGGCCTCGGAGGAAGTGAGGAGTAAACACGACGCTCTCATTAGGCTCCGGCGTGGGGATGACTTGCCCCGGAGTAGGAATCCTGTGCTGGATATCAGCGGTTAGGTATCCGACCTCCCTAAGCTTCGCAATATCCTCCTCCTGAATCGAGGAGGCCACCCACCGGCCTGCTGCGTCGGATCCAGACATACTGGAGGATCTGGGGTGTTGGAGCTTATGTTTTGGGCGATGGAGCTCGAGGTGCGAGAAGGAGCAGTCGAGGTGGAAACGAGGCGTAGGCCTTGGCCCCTTTATAAAAGGGATGAATACCAAGAGTCCTCGGCGTGACCACTTGAGGATTATCTAAAATACACAAAATTATACCAATGGTCACCGTGGGGTCACATATGCCAATATTGATGAAAGATCCCGTATTAAGAGGGACACGATCTCTGCTTTGGTAGGATGTGTCGATAAAACTGCCTCGCAACGCGAGTCGAGGTGGAGCAGGAAATGCTGGTTCGTGTTGGACCAGGCCACGATGCAAGGGCACGACGTACGAAGATTGCCAGCAGAACGGATTTATCCTAAGGGTATGTGAAGATCATTTTGCAGATCCGGACACGACCTACGTGTTCGATGATAACCTTGGAGTATTCGGAGGAGGAACCCGCCTTGCAATGCCGAAAACAAGACTGCGTGCCGGACTCATCATCATTGAAGCCTGGTTCAAGGGCTACTGAGGGAGTCCTGGATAAGGGGGTATCCGGACAGCCAGACTATATTCATCATCCGGACAATAGAAGTGTCAAGATACACGACTCAAGACTTCGGCTCGTGTCCGGATGGGACTCTCCTTTGTGTGGAAGACAAGCTTGGCGATCCAGATATTATGTTCCCTTCCTTGTAACCGACTCCATGTAAACCCTAGCTCTTCGGTGTCTATATAAACTGGAGAGCATGGTCCTTAGAAGGCCGATCACAATTGCAATCATACCATCATAGGCTAGCTCTTAGGGTTTAGCCTCTACGATCTCGTGGTAGATCTACTCTTGTATTCCACATATCTTCAATATTAATCAAGCAGGAAGTAGGGTTTTACCTCCATCGAGAGGGCCCAAACCTGGGTAAACATTGTGTCCCTTGCTTCCTGTTACCATCAGCCTAAGACGCACAGATCGGGACCACCTACCCGAGATCCGCCGGTTTTGACACCGACACCTCCGTCCATAGCATATAGATTTATTGAAAAGTCAAACATCACAAAGTTTGACCATGTACATGGAGAAAAACAATTACATCTAGTACGGCAAACATATACCATTAGATTCACCATGAGATGTAGTTTTGTATGATGTATCTTTGGTATTGTAGATATAAATAACATTTGCGTTAACCTGATCAAAGTTTCCAAAGTTTGACTTCTAAAAAATTTACATGCACTGCATTATCGAGCGGATGGAATATCTCTTTCCCCCTCTCAGCTATCTGACGCACCACTCAGCCTTATCAGGGCTCCTCAATCTCTCTCAAATTTTATTGGTCAGTTTGGTTCGTGACCTGACCCTCATGCCTTGATGGCCGGTACTGCCTGATGTGGACGTGAGATGTAAAATATTTCTGCCTGGCCAGGCTTGTGTGGTGCTGAAGCGTTTGGTTCATGTCTGGGCCAGGCAAAGCATCAACGTCCCATCAATCAATCCATGCATCAATTATTTAATGATAATATCCATCCATGTTGTTGTTAGCCTCGTGGCCGCACGACCAGGCATGGCCAGGCGTTCGAAATCGGTCGCTTGGGCCAGGCTACTTGCAGTGTCTAGAGTTCAGCCAGGCTAATTAAAGTGCAAGGGAACCCAGCCCAGGCGGGCTTTCTTTTTCACAGGGTAGCAACCAAAGAAGCGTGCATGAAATCCAGCCACAACCCCAGGCCGCGCAAAAGATGCTCACGACACAAGCCAAACTGGCCTTATATCTCCCTGGTTCACACATACACATGTCTTGCTCGCGCTATACATATAGACCCATCCAACACTCTCTGCCCTTGTTCTCTCTCCATGTGACATGCACCCCCCCTAAGTACCATAATCCCTCACTCCATCATAGGCTCTGTTTGGATCCATGGGTTAGAGTTAGTTTGGGTTAGTTTGCAGTCAACTAACCCAAAAAGATCCAAACAGGAGAGTTAGTTTAGGTTAGATGCATCTAACCCATCCAAAAAAACTAACCCATCCAAGAGATGCTTACTTGGGTTAGTTCTTCTCGGGACCACTAATAAACACTTTTTTTCTCGCTCTCCCGCAGCAGATCCCTCCCCACTTCCTCGAAGCTTCTCGTCCTCTCCCTCCCTCCCTCTCGCACCGCCCGTGAAGGTGCCTCGCCGTATCTGCGCTCCATCTAACCCTGCCATCCAAACACCTCTTTACTTAGAGTTAGTTCAGGGTTAGTTCAGGTTATGAATCTAACTCTAACCTCTAACTGAGTTAGAGTATCCAAAC
>NC_041393.1:504552069-504562467 GCF_002162155.2 Triticum dicoccoides | reverse complement strand
AGTATGATTATCTCTTACTAGCCATCAGGAACACACGTATTGTCTCCTTCCATCCATACGTCTATCTCGATATCTCTCGGGGCATCTTCATCACGCACACACTTTGTCACTCGATCTCCCACCCATGTAATCCCATCACGATCTCCAGGGGATCTCTCTATGACAAACATACACTCTCTCCTCCCCATGTCTGCATTTTCTCTGTATGTCTCTCTCGACCTCTCTCCCTTGTTTGTCAAACCCCTCTTGGCCACGTGCTAGGGGTCTTCCTCTCTCGGTTCCAAACAACCACACACTATCTCCTCACCTTGCCTCCATTGTCGAAGATGCATGTGTGATATGTTTGCATAAGACACGCATGCTTTTTCTCTACTTTTATCGTGTGTTGTCCATGTCTCTTTCACACACGTACACACACTTCTCTCTCTCTCTCTCTCTCTCTCTCTCTCTCTATCTATCTATCTATCTATCTATCTATCTATCTATCTATCTAGGGACTCTGTCACGTCCATAAGCATATGGATGTTTTGAAAAGTCAAACCTCAGAAAAGTTTGACCAGGTATATGTGGAGAAAAACATTTACATCTGGAACGATCATTAGATTCATCACAACATGTACTTACTTCATACTATCATTTATCTTTGGTATTGTAGATATAAGTAATTTCTTTATAAACTTGGTCAAAGTTTCAAAAGTTTGACTTAAAAAAATGTTGTAACTACATTATCAAACGGAGGGAGTAGCTCTTTCTCTCTCTCTCTCTCTGCTATCTCTCATGGGCCTCCCCTCTCACTCAAACTCTCTATACCGACGGATTATACGCTCACTGTGTCAGCGTATAGCTCCGTATATTGTTTAGTTGACCGGTCAACCAATCCACATGCTGCGTTGTCAGCTCGTGTTCTGTATCTTGGTGTGCTGGCCCATGTGGCAGTGGGTGAAAATAAGTAAACTAGAGGCCCATCTGACACGCGGTGAAGTAAACAAAGTTGAAACCACTCGGGGTAGCACCCCACATGCTAGTAAATTGAGGGCGCATTGAGGAAAAACTTCTTGCGCGCGAAGGACGCACTCGCACACAATTCACCACTGCGCGGCGGCATGCACAGAAGGACGCACTCGCGCACACCTAGCACACAACACACACCAGCACACGTGTACACCGGCTCGCCGCCGGTTGAGATGGACAGCGAGGCAGCCAACAAGCGGAGGCGGCTCTAGCCAAAACCGCATTCGGCGGGCCTGGACTTCATCAGCACCCTCCCCGACGACATGCTGCTCGTCATCATCGGCTTCCTCCCCACCAAATCTGCCGTGTGGACCGCCCTGCTCTCCCAGCGGTGGCGCCCCCTCTGGCGCTGCATCCCCCTCAACCTCACCGTCGACAGTTGCCTCTGCAACGGGGATTGCAAACGCATGGCCGCAGTCTCCAAGATCCTTTCATCACACCCTGGGCCAGCCAGACGCCTTGACATCCGCATGTTCAGTACCAACTGCAAGGTCCAACCCAAGTTCAACGAGTGGCCCCGCCCTAGATCAGCTCGAGGAGCTCAGCTTTGAAGCTGGACGATGTCGCTCTCTGCCGCCGTCCGTGCTCCGCCTCACGCCAACGCTGCGCCGCGCCAGCTTCAGCACCTGCTATCTTCCCTAGATTAATGTCGCGCCCGCCCTTCTTCTCCCTCAACTCAAGCAGCTCGACCTCTTAGACGTTGTCATCTCGAAGAAGGCTATGGAGCACCTGCTCTGCAGCTGTACTGCGCTCGAGTACCTTCGTCTTGAGCAGATCCACGGGTTCATTAGCCTCCACATTGCGTCGACGAATCTCCGATGGATTTATGTGTCTTGCTGGCCCCGCAACAAGACATCGATTGGGAAGAGATCATTCTAGGTGTTCCACGTTATGGTCATTGAGAATGCGCCTTTCCTTGAGAGATTGCTTGTATCAGATCTAGAAGGTCCAACAAAAATCAGGGTCATTGACGCGCCGAAATTGACAGTGTTGGTGTACTCGTTTGCCAAATTCTCCGAACTCTTTATTGGATCCATAATCGTTCAGGTACATCAATCATCTTCTTCTCCGTCTTCTTGAAATTCACATTTTTAAATTTCTTCTTGATGTATTTATGACCGTCTTCCAGAAAATGATTCCCACAAGCTTGACCCAGTCCATGCGCACAGTGAAGATCTTAGCACTAAAATCTATCGGCCCCAATCTGGATCAAGTTCTTGGATTCCTTACATGCTTTCCGTGCACGGAGAGCTACTCATCGAGGTGAAACTTCTTTCCTATATGTAAACAGTAATCACAACGTAGCTCAATTTTTTCGTAATTTTCCCAAATTACAATGACAAGTGTAGTGTTCAATACTGCATCTACGCACTGCACCGAAAGAAATGTTTTTAGTATTTTTTTTCTCACGTGATCACCTGCATCATTTTTATGCTGTACTACTACTATAGTAGCCTAGGCTAGTCATAGTTGAAAGTAACTTAGACTACTCCAGTAACTCTATGGTTACCCTAAGAGCAAGTACTACCTCCGTCCTGGTTTACTCTTCCAATATTGTAATATCAAAATTTGACCATAGATTTAAGTGACAAAATGTTAATGCATGTCACTAAGAACTATATCGTTGGATTCGCATTTGAACATAATTTCAAATGGTGTAATTTTTAGTGACATGCATTGGCATTTTCTTAGGTAAATCTATGGTCAAAATTTTATACTAAATACGAGGTAGTATTCCCTCCGTCCCAAAATTCTTGTCTTACATTTGTGTAGATACGGATGTATCTAACACTAAAATGTAACTAGATACATCCATATTTAGACAAATTTAAGACAAGAATTTTGGGACGGAGGGAGTACAAAAGTGGGCTATGTAGGCCAAAACATGTGCCAAATTCACTTGTGATGCATTTGGCATCGATGCCCCTCCATTGCTCACCTGGTGCCCCAATCTGGATCACCTACTTTGCTCCGGTGCCAAATTAACTCACGCAATGAAAAAACACTGCATGGGAGAGAGAGAGGACTGAGGCAATAAAAAAACACTTGTTTGGGAGAGTGAGAGGCTGGTGTAGTTGGTTTGAATGATTTGTTTATACATGTGGGTCTGTGTGCACAGCGGTGCCAACTCTCTCACATCGCGAGAGCGGTGCCAAAATCTTTTGATTTGACATCGATGTGTATTATGTGGCATACTTTTGCGAAATATGGCATCGTCCACATAGTGGAAGGCAACAAATGCCCAAGGTCTTCATGTGCTCCTAGTTAAATGAGAGGAAACAGAAAGAGAGAGAGAGAGAGAGAGAGAGAGAGAGAGAGTGAGTGAAAAATATCACTAGCCAGCCAACCCTATCGTATGAGCGAATGATATTGGTACCTCTTGATGACACAGCAATCTTATGCAGACAGCTGCTCCAATATGTTCTCTTCTTTTGCAGATAAAAAAAGACCCGAAAGTGAAAAATGTGCTGCACTATAACAATCTCATCGAATGCCTTGATCTCCATCTTACAGAAATTGATTTGATCGACTACCGAGGCAGCACATCTGAGATTAAATTGCCTAGGTTCTTTGTTCTAGAGGCAAGTGTGCTCAAGGTAATGAGGTTTGGCGTTCTCTGGCGCAACAATGAATGGCGTGCTGATCACCGCAAGCGGCTAAGCCTAAATGGCAAAGTCTCTGCAGAAGCTGAATTAGTTTTTGAAACATCAAGTGGCCAGAGACTCGAAAACTTATTTGCCCATTAGTAACTTGTCAGGGTGGTGGATTTTAGTTTGTATGATAATGTTGCATCCACCTAAAGTAACGAAAGTTCTTGCGTAAACTTCCTAGTAATTCCCTCTTCCTAGGTGCAGCATTACTCCTAACATTTGTAATATCAGTTTGAAACTTGTAATATTGTCGTGTCCTATTCCTACGTTTTCAAAATCCTGCGAATCAAACGGGTCATGAGTTGGTGATGATGTTGTGCCTCCCATCTTTCACCAATAGCCGTCGGATCTAGATCTGACGCATACAAACCAAGCTGCTCCATTTTTGCAAAAATATGCCCGTACTTGTTCCCTATTTACAAACAACTCCTTATCTCTCACAATCAGCCTTATCTCCTCCCCACCACATCTAGAAGGCGGTAGGAAAATCTGGCGCGATGGCCGCTGCCGGAGCCGTCCACCCCCAATCTTTGTGTTTCGTGCAATGCACGGGCATCTACGCACGGGAAATTATGTCGAACAGGGCTAGTTGTAAGCAGGCTAGCTCTACAGCCATGATGATAGTGACTGCAGACAGTGAGGCTGACTATGGTATGCCGAACACGGCGCCTATACTCAGGTGTCATCTCCGGCGCAGGGTCTTGTCACTTCACTGTGAGGAGTAGCACGTAATAATTTGACCAACGGGTAGTACAGTGCTAGTACTAGTAGCACCACCGTCTGGATTTAGGAGTACTACCACGTCCATCTGGATTTTAGTATTTGACTAGCAATATCTAGTAGTAATGCATGTCACAAAAAATGTACAACTCCCTCTGTAAATAAATACATGGTGTTTTATTCCTATCGGCGAGAGAACTTAATGTTTTTTTGCTAACTACTAATAGGATTACATGCAATGAACTAAACACTGCATGTCATGTTTGGTAGTCTCATGTCATTGAAAGCATGCACAGCCCACATCTCTCATTGGTTGATATGTCACGAAATAAGAAACAAGGAGGGAGTTAATGCAACGTGCCTAAGTGTTTTGGGATTATTTGGTTTTCGTAATGTGACTTACACAACATTTTTGTTTACATGCATTAACATTTTATTAGTTAAATCAAAGGTCAAAACTTGGCGCAAAATGCAAAGGGGGCCAATAAACCAGTAAACATCAAACTTCTCTCATTTGGCCCCAACTAGAGGTCCGGTGAGATGACTATCTGCACCGGCACAGAGGGGGACGTAGCTTCATTGACTTACGGCAACTGCCTTTGGGTGAATTACAGGTGGGCCCATGGGGTGGCTGGCCCACCTATCCTATAGCCAAAGGCGGGTGCAGTAGAGGGACGAGGAGTAGTATGAAATCCTATGCACCTGCGCATGCTAACCAAGGGCAAGAGTGATCACTTGAATCGCAAGATCAGTTGACCCATGGAGGCGATGAGCGCGAGCATCAGCCGACTGTGCCAGATGGTCCACGACACCGGCCTGTGGCCCAGCAACGAGGAACGTCTCCAGGTAGTATTGCTTGAGGCCGCCAGGGCGAGGGGCCGCTTGGACGACAACTTCATCTCCTTGTTCGACGAGGTCCTCGTCGGTTTCCTCGACAAGTTCACCATCGTCAAGAAGCTTGCGGACGACTTTGACGTAAGCCTCCAGCCGACGCGCCCAGGCTCTGTGATGCCCGCCACCCTCAACGGCCACTATGGTGACAACCTCTTCGACGCACTGGTGGCCCTGCGACTGCCCGCCGTTGCACCAGATAATGTCCATCTCAAGGTCGCCCTCGCCGTGCAGCGCCTGGCGCAGAAAGACACCATCGACATAATCACCCACGTCTACGCGGAAATCGTCCACAAGGACTACTACATGCAAGAAGAGGACGATAGGATGCTGGCCTTCTTGGACCGCAGGGCAACCTTGGACGGCACTGTTCAGAAGCACGTTGAGCTCGCCACCAACGCCGCCGCCCCTCACACGTCGGTTGGTGACCCGGCGCACTAGGGCGTGAGGATGTCATTGATGGATCTGTATGTATTTTTATCTTTCCGTCAAATCCATGTAGTAGTATATGATACTACAGTAATTATCTTACCTTTCGCATCAACTTCATAATTTTCGTACGTACTCCATGCATGAACGGCGCCAGAACCAAACTTCTCATTACTCTAGGCAAAATCGTTATTTTCTATCTATCGATCACGCCATGGAGCAGAACCAAATTTTATAAGTTATGAGTTCAAAAGGAAAAGCCTGCCGTGTTTGCGTCGCACCCCCACACGGTTGGTCCGGCACGCCGCTCAAGCGGGAATGCATGCAGTGTTGCATTTTCACTTACAAGTGGGACCACAGTTGAGCAAACCGACTATCGGCAAACCCCCACCCCGCCCACCGCGCGATGGCTGAGAAAACAGGAGGGAGAAGAGATGGCTATAGCACGGATTCCAAGAAAATTGGTGTCGGATGGGACTCGTGTTGGTGGCGTGTGCCGAACTGCTAGACATGAATGCTAGTTATGGCCCATGCCAGCCCACTATATCGAGCCTATATCGAGGTACGTAGAACAAATTTCCTGCAGTCCGTGCTCAGCCCTCCTCTATCTCTCTTCTCAGCCAGCCAGCGGACGCACAGAGCCCATCGTTTGTTTGCTCACATGCGGTCCCACATGTCAGTGAAAACGCAAGAGGACCCACTGAACCTGCACATCTTTCACCTCGACATGCTGGTGATGAAAAACAAATCCAAGAAAGATCTTTGGTAGCCGCTTTTGGAGTTACTCAAGAGTAGTAAGATTCTATTTACAGTTTAACCCAAGATGCACATCTCGTGGCTTCAACTACCACTCTATTTTCTTTCATGACACGACCTGGATGCTGGATGTCCCACGTGTCGGCAAAAGGAGGAAGAACCCGACCAAATCTTCGGTTGTGCTCTCGGATTAGACTAGTTGTGCTAACTTAAAAAATTTATTGTGTACTCCCTCCGTTCCAAAATACTTGACTTCCATTTGTCCAAAAATGGATGTACCTATATACTAAAACATGTCTAGATACATATATATTTTGACAAATAGAAGGCATGTATTGTGCAACAGAGGGAGTAGAATGGATGCAAGTTTTTGTATTGGGAAGAAGAGTACATCCAAATATTGATAGAGCGCAATTTAGTAGATGTTCTATCACTTTTAGCTAGCACAGAGGCTATAGATGAGATTAGTGCACTTGTTGATACTCCTACTTGGAATGCGTGTTGCTGCTTAGACGCAGAGAAAAACGGACCAGAGTGAGTACTAGAATAGAGGCTAGACATGAGACTAGATGCGAGGAAGAAACGTCTACTTCTTTACACTCGAAGAAGAAAGAAGCACGCAAGATCGAGCCTCCGTAGATCCACAATGAATGCATCGAGAAGGCACTAATCCAACTTACAAGAGTAGTAAAATGTATTCATGTGGTTCTTGTTTTCTTTGGTCTTGCTTTTCTAGTCAAAATTATCGTTCGAGTTCGTGCAAAACGGAGGTCCGTTTGGGGTCGTGCGTTGCAGTTGGCCTTACAAGTGGGACCGCAGTTAAGGAAACCGACTATCGGCAAACCCCCACCTCGCCCGCCGCGCGATGACTGAGTTAGAGAGACGATGAGGTTGAAGAGATTGCTCTAGCACGGACTCCAAGAAATATGGTGTCAGATGGAAGTCGTGCTGGTGGCGTGTGTCGTACTCCTGGACGTGAATGCTTGTTCTGGCCCATGCCACCCTACTACTCCTACTACCTACAGTACTATATAGTACTACTAGTATCGAGGATTCGAGGTGCTCATTACGTAGTACAATATGGCTATAGTAAAAACACCTGCACAACGCGCGAAGCATGTGAAGCTAGTACAAATAGTGTACTACTATTGTTGATTGTCCTCATCCGATAACCTGTTGCAATGCACGTACAATTATGTATTTGAAAAAAAAATTGCCTCGTCGCACCACTCACTCACAGAAGCGAATCGAAAGCCATTCATAAATTTAGTAAGTTTATCACAGGCGTATCATTTTATTACATACAACAGGTCATCAACCCACATCGACAACGAGGATACATTATAAATACTAAAGTTTTCACCACACAACAAATAACAAGCAATGAAATGAACTTCAACTCAACCATTCCTCGGTGTTGGAAACGCTTGATTTGAACCACATGTGATTCTCTGGGACGGGCCATCCATTGTCGATCTGGAGACCAACGCAGGACTGATCATCCAGGCTGAAGCGACCTACTATATCAGTACCAGGGTAGGGAAGCACCCAAATGTCCAAGATATAGACACAGTTGCTTCTCATAAATGGTAGTAACGTTGTGTCAACAGCAGTTGGATCGCCTTTCACCATCATTGGATAGTTTTGTCCAAGGAAGAGCGAGTTTTCTCCAAGACTATCAATTCTGTACCAGGGAGAAGGAGTTGGCGCTAGCACACTAGTATCCATCCCGAATACCATGCAACGGGTGTTGGAATAGGTCCGGAGAGTGCGACCATGGGAGACTACACCTGTTTCCTTAGCAGTAACATCATCAGTGGGCTGTATACACACGAGAAGAGGTGATCCATTAGAATTAGTTTCCAGGCGCCAAACAGTATATGGGCGTTGCTCGTCCTCATGCTCGTGATCATCACCATCGTCATCTCCCCCTTGGTTATAAAAATCTTCAAGTATAGGTGGTGGAATGTTCGCAGGACCTTGGAAACACAAGAAGAAGGTTAATTAGTAAAGGGAAACTTGCTAACCCGCATGCATGTGGATGAAACAATTATAATTACGGTGGAAGATGTGACACCTGGATAATTAGGCTACAGTAATCCCACGTCACCATGGTTACTGTTGTTAACCTCGCATTAGTTCAAACCCGATTCAAATTCAAATTCAAATGTAAGCCAAACAATAAAAGTTTCCAAACATTAAAACTAAAATGCTCTAAACGTGTTCAATAGTTCAGGGGTAATAATGGTGGAGAAACCACATTTTTAAAAACTTGTTTAAATGCTCAAAAGTAATTAATGCAGTGTCTAAAACAATTAAATAAATCATTTTTGTATTTTATAAAATCCTAAACTAATTTACTTGGTAGTCAAACTTTTTATGGCAGAGGCATAATTTACAACACTAATTTAGGCGCTAATTAATTATCTTAATAGAGTTAAAATAAATTGGAAGTTAAAAAGAAAACAGAAAAGAAAATAAATAAAAGGTGAAAGATAAAACAAAAAAAACAAAAGGATTCCCCTGGCCCAACTGGGCCTCGGCCCACTAGGCCACCAGGCCGGCTAACCCCACGCCCCCGCCTACTAACCCCCCGGTCCACCCGACTGAAACCCTAATTGCCCCACTTCTCCTCCTGATCCCCCACTCACCCCGCTCGTTCCACTCCTCCTTTACCCCCTCCCCGATCCAGATCGGGATCGGGGGAGTTCGCCGCCGGCGTCGCCCGGAAACCCCGCTGAAGCCGCCCCGCCACCCGCCGTCATTGGTGCCGCCTCCCCGTCTTCGTCGCTCGTCCTCGCCCTCTCCTCGCCGGACGCCGTCCACGCACGCCGCAGCCGCACACTGTCGCCGCCTCATCCTGCCACTGCTTCGCGAGAGTCGCCCACCGTCGTCGTCGCCTCCTCGTCCTCCTCCCCGAGCATGCCTCGCTCAACTACAGGGCCCTGTGAGCCCCCCTTCCCTTTCCCTCTTCCTCTCTGGCAGATCCGCCGCCGTGCCCGTCCGAGCCTTGATCTCAACGTGCTCACTTCACGCGCTGCACGTCTGTCGCGCCCGTCGTCGTTCCCATCCGCTTCGGCTGCTCTCCTGTTCTGTTACTTCTGCTGCCTCTTGCCACCGGTGCCGTTGCCGTCGGCTGCTGCTGCTCGTGGTCGTGCCCAGTTCCTCACCGTACTCCCCGCGTCGCTGGACCCTCAGCCCAGTCACGCTCCCTCGCGCTCGCCGCTGGCTCTGTCCATCACGATGGCCATGGCCCTGCGCGTGCGTATGTGCACAGCCAAGAGGCCAGCCGACTCTCTAGATGTGGGCTTGGCCCTTGTTTAATTAGGGCTAATTAGCTTAGGTTAAATTGATTGTTTAATTGGTCTGAATGGGCAACTAACCTGGAACCCCACTGTTAAGTTAGCAGATTAAAACAACTTAGAGTTTTCTAGGCCTATGACAAACGGGGCCCACGCCCAGAACGAAAATAATAATAATACAAGATTTAATAAAAATAGATAAGTAAATAATTAAAATATTGATTAATTAATTAATTAAAGAATTAATTAACTTAATTAATCCTGATAGGTTAACCTAATCACTAAGTTTAGTTAATTAATCTGTTAGGTTAGTTAACAGTCAATGACAGTTGGGACCCACACGTCAGTTTGACCCAGTCAACACCCTGTTGACTGCTGATGTCATGATGACATCAGCATACACTATTCTGGGTAATGTTAGAATTAAATAGATAATAAATTAGAAAATGATTTAAAACTTTAAAAATTAATAGAAAATAAACCGTAGCTCAGATGGAAAAACTTTGTACATGAAAGTTGCTCAGAACGACGAGACGAATCCGGATACACATCCCGTTCGTCCGCCACACATCCCTAACATAGCAAACAAGCAACTTTCCCCCTCCAGTTCATCTGTCCGAAAACGCGAAACACCGGGA
>NC_041393.1:504540096-504551930 GCF_002162155.2 Triticum dicoccoides | reverse complement strand
TCGTCGATATCACCTACCACTACGTTAGGTCACCCCAAGCACCGCATATTGTCGCGTCTTGCTTTGTGTTACATTTGATTGCTCTATTATTTATTGTGTTCCCCCTCCGTTACTTCTTTCCGGTAGACTCTGAGACCGGTGCCGATGTCCGTGTGTTCGACTACATCGAAGACAACCCCTCCTACTTGCCAGAGCAACCAGACAAGCCCCCCCTTGATCATCAGATATCGCCTATTCTTCTCTATACTGCTTGCATTAGAGTAGTGTAGCATGTTACTGTTCGGTTACTCCTATTATGTTGCATAGCCTGTCATTGTTGCTACAATCATTGATACCTTACCTGCAATCCTAAATGCTTAGTACAGGATGCTAGTTTATCATCATTGGCCCTACATTCTTGTCAGTCTGCCTTGCTATACTATCGGGTCGTGATCACTTGGGAGGTGATCACGGGTATATACTATACATATACATATACTACACAGATGGTGACTAAAGTCGGGTCAGCTCGTTGAGTACCGGCAAGTGATTCCGATGTGGGGGCTGGAAGGACAGGTGGCTCCATCCGGTAGAGGTGGGCCTGGGTTCCCGATGGCCCCCGAGTGTTACTATGTGGCGGAGCGACAGGGCAGGTTGAGACCACCTAGGCGAGAGGTGGGCCTGGCCCTGGTCAACATTCGTGGTTACTTCATAATAACACGCTTAACGAGATCTTGGTATTTGATCTGAGTCTGGCCACTGACCTATACGCACTAACCAACTATGTGAGAAAGATATGGACACTCAACGTCGTGGTATCAGCCGAAGCCTTCTTGACGTCAGCGACGGAGCGGCGCGTGCCGGATTGGACCGCGTAACGTGACTTCCTTTGTAATGGAGGTTGCTAGGTCTGCTTCCGGCCGCCCTCGCAATGTGCAGGTGCGCAATGGGCGATGGGTCCAGACCCCTGCGCGCATAGGATTTAGACCGGCGTGTCGACCTCTCTGTTGTGCCTAGGTGGGGCTGCAACGTGTTGATCTTCCGAGGTCGGGCATGACCCAGGAAAGTGTGTCCGGCCAAATGGGATCGAGCGTGTTGGGTTAAGTGGTGCACCCCTGCAGGGAAGTTTATCTATTCGAATAGTCGTGTCCCTCGGTAAAAGGACGACCCAGAGTTGTACCTTGACCTTATGACAACTAGAACCGGATACTTAATAAAACACACTCAGACAAGTTCCACGGACAACCCGATGATCGCTTTTCCACAGGGCGATGAGGGGAGGATCGCCGGGTAGGATTATGCTATGCGATGCTACTTGGAGGACTTCAATCTACTCTCTTCTACATGCTGCAAGACGGAGGCTGCCAGAAGCGTAGTCTTCGATAGGACTAGCTATCCCCCTCTTATTCTGGCATTCTGCAGTTCAGTCCACCCATATTGCCTCTTTACACATATACCCATGCATATCTAGTGTAGCTCCTTGCTTGCGAGTACTTTGGATGAGTGCTCACGGTTGCTTTGCGCCCTCTTTTCCCCCGTTTTCCTCTTCTCTCGGATGCCGCAACCAGATGTTGGAGCCCAGGAGCCAGACGCCACCGTCGATGACGACTACTACACTAGAGGTGCCTACTACTACGTGCAGGCTGCCGACAACGACTAGGAGTAGTTAGGAGGATCCCACGCAGGAGGCCTGCGCCTCTTTCGATATGTACCCCAGTTTGTGCTAGCCTTCTTAAGGCAAACTTGTTTAACTTATGTCTGTACTCAGATATTGTTGCTTCCGTTGACTCGTCTATGATCGAGCACTTGTATTCGAGCCCTCGAGGCCCCTAGCTTGTAATATGATGCGTGTATGACTTATTTATGTTTTCAGAGTTGTGTTGTGATATCTTCCCGTGAGTCCCTGATCTTGATCGTACACGTTTGCGTGCATGATTAGTGAAATTTGAGGAGAGGAAAGTCAAAACATCTACGTCAGGAGACCTCACCAGAGCGACGAAGGGACTGAGGAGTAAAAAGAATCCTACTCTCCGATATATATAATCCTAAGACTCAAAACATTTTTTTTCTAGACTCAACAACGCCAGCAAACAATCAAGCAGGGGGCTCCTAAGTCGGGGATGGCTCTGAGTACCAACTTGTAACACCCACGATGCGGCTATATCTCCCACGTGTCGAAGCACGACTTAGAGGCATAACCACATTGTGGTTTTGTCGCAAGAAGGGTCATCTTCACACAATCCCATGTAATGAACAAGACTGGGATAAAGAGTTGGCTTACAATCTCCACTTCACACAATGAACATATAATAAATCATACATCATTCAGAGTACACACACATAGTCCGACTACGGACAAAGCCAAAAGAAAAGAAGATAACCCAACTGCTAGATCCCCGATCGTCCCAACTGGGCTCCACTACTGATTAACAAAAAACAAAACATAGCAACGACCAAGATCTTCGTTGAGCTCCCATCTGAGCTCGGTTGCATCACCTGCACTGGTATCGTCGGCACCTGCAACTGTTGGGGATAGTATCTGGTGAGTCACAAGGACTCAGCAATCTCAAAACCCGCGAGATCAAGACTATTTAAGCTTATGGGTAGGAAGTGGTAAAGTGGTGAGGTTGCAGCAGCGACTAAGCATATATGATGGCTAACATACGCAAATAAGAGCGAAAAGAGAGCAAAAGGAACGGTCGTGAACTAGCAATGATCAAGAAGTGATCCTGAACTCCTACTTATGTCAAACATAACCCAAAACCGTGTTCACTTCCCGGACTCCGCCGAGAAGAGACCATCACGGCTACACACACGGTTGATGCGTTTTAATTCGGATCTGGTGTCAAGTTATCTACAACCGGACATTAACAAATTCCCATCTGCCTATAACCGCAGGCACGGCTTTCGAAAGATTATATACCCTGCAGGGGTGTCCCAACTTAGCCCATGACAAGCTCTCGCGATCAACGAAGGAATAGACCTTCTCCCAGGAAGACCCGGTCAGACTCGGAATCCCGGTTTACAAGACATTTCGACAATGGTAAAACAAGACCAGCAAAGCCGCCCGATGCACCGACAAATCCCGATAGGAGCTGCACATATCTCGTTCTCAGGGCAACACCAGATGAGACTAGCTACGAGTAAAACCAGCCCTCAAGTTTCCCCGAGGTGGCCCCGCAGGCAGCTCAGTTCGGACCAACACTCGAAGGAGCACTGGCCCGGGGGGTTAAAATAAAGATGACCCTTGAGTCTGCAGAACTCAAGGGAAAAAGGCTTAGGTGGCAAATGGTAAAACCAAGGTTGGGCCTTGCTGGAGGAGTTTTATTCAAAGCGAACTGTCAAGGGGGTCCCATAAATCACCCAACCGCGTAAGGAACGCAAAATCCGAGAACATAACACCGGTATGACGGAAACTAGGGCGGCAAGAGTGGAACAAAACACCAGGCATAAGGCCGAGTCTTCCACCCTTTACCAAGTATATAGATGCATTAATTAAATAAGAGATATTGTGATATCCCAAAATAATCCTGTCCATCATGGAGCAATCTTCAACTTCACCTGCAACTAACAATGCTATAAGAGGGGCTGAGCAAAGCGGTAACATAGCCACACAACGGTTTGCTAGGAAAGGTGAAAAAGTTAGAGGCTGACATGGCAATTTGGGGGGCATGGTAAACAAGTGATAGGTAGCGCAGCATAGCGATAGAACGAAGCAACTAGCAAGCAAAGATAGAAGTGATATCAAGGGTAAAGGTCATCTTGCCTGAAATCCTGATAGGAAGAAGAACGAGTCCATGAAGAAGACAAACGAACGTAGTCGAACGAATCCTCACAACTCCGGAACGAAACCGAAGCTAACGAGAGAAGCAACCCGGAAAGAAACAAGCAACATGGCAAACACACAAGCATAATCATGGCATGATGCACAACCAAATATGATGCATGTCCGGTTTAATGAGGCATGACATGGCAAAGTGCAACAAACAATATTACAAGTTAAGTGGAGCTCAGTATGCAACGAGTTGCATATTGACGGAACACCACATTCAATCATTTAGTTCGCTCTCGTTTATGTACCCAACAATACTAAATGTTGTTGAACATGGCAAGAGGTGAAGCATAATTAAACTACATATTTAGGCAAGTTTAAATGAGGCCGGAAACAACAAACAACAATTCCGAAAATCCCCATATGTCATTTAGTAGTTTAATGCAAACACAGTTTTAACCTTTTTAATTGTTGTTATCATGATGCGGATGACATATGCAAGTAATAAGCAATTTTTATGAAAACGTTGACATGAGCATGTTATGAAGCATTTGGTCACCATGGCGGAACAAAAGGGGTGCCACAGCAACGATAACGAAAATGGTGCCACGGCAACAATAGCGAAAATGGTGCCACGGCAACATATCCAAAAATGATGCCACGGCAACATATCGGTTCCGGTAGCTCATGGAGATACCGGTGCAAAAGGGAGTGTGACGTGAGCGGGTCATGCAAGAAGGTGGGGTGATCCCGGATTCCGGGTTCCCACGGGACGGCGGCATGGAAACGAGTGACAATTCGGACACGGTCCAAACATAACGTACATCCCATACATGCAAGGGCATCTCATCGCGATCGTCTCGGGTTATACCTTTGAAGCGAGCGTTTCCGGGCGAAACGAGTTCGGAGCGGTGTAGAGGAAGTAGGCGTTCACGGGACGTCGTGGAAGTAGTCGTTCGCGGCGACGGTAGTGGAAGTAGTTGTTCATGTCCCGTGGATGTTCGGGGTCCACGGGGTCTTCGAGAGTCGACGGTAGTGGTACACGGTTCGAAGTCGTACACGTTCCGTAGATGAACTTGGCGTATCCGAAGGTGTACTTGCCGGATCCACAACATTGTGACCGTTCGTGGCAGGGGAACTCGATGTTCACGGGGTTCCAAAGACGTCGTGTTACTTGGCACTTGCGGTGTGTTGCTTGGGGAACCAGGGGAACTTGGCAGGTTCCACACGGAGATGCATCGATGGTGCTCGGAGGCAGCAATGGGTGGCTACCCAAACAGGGCGCAGGAGGTGAAACAGGCGTTGAGGCAGGGCGACGGGAGCCGGCGGGGACGCGGGGATGCGGATGACGCGTGGAGGCGCAGCACGGGAGGAGAAGCAGGGCGCGGTGGAGGAGCTGCAGGAGATGAACAGCGGAGGACGAGCTCGCTCCGGTGCTGCGGCGCCCGAGACCGGAGGGGCAACGACCTGGGGCAGTGCGGCGAGGCGAAGCCCAGCGGCAGCGAGCGGGCTCTGGTGGCCGGCTGGAGGTGCGGAGACGGCGTGGCCGCAGGTGAGAGAGGAGGCGGTGGCGGCCGGCTCTGAGGCGGACGGGCGCGGGGTCAGGCGCTGGAGGCGCAGGCGTGGCCAAGGCGGCGAGGCGACGGAGGGGAGGAGGCAGCAAGGCGACGCCATGGCCTGAGGGCCGCCGGAGTTGGCCGCGCTCAGGGACGACACGAGGCGGTTGGGCGTGCGGGGAGGAGATGGGGGCCTGGCGCTGGGAGGAAGAGAGGCTCCAGAGGCGGCGAGGAGGAGGTCGGGCGCGGGGCCGGCAGGGGCGTCACGGAGGAGGGAGGAGCAGTCGAGCAAAGGGGGCGCTCCCTGGCGATGCGGTCGGGAGAACGAAGGGAGAGATGCGATCGAGAGGAGGGAGAGACCAGGGGATCGAGCGCAGGAGGTGGGGCGCTGCGTGCGGGGCTTGGCGGCGGGCAGGGAACGAGAGGATGGACCGGTTAGAGCTAGGGTTAGGAGGGGCTAGGTGGGCCGGTTTGGGAGGCCGGTTGGTCGGCCCAGGTGGAGAAAGAAGTGGCCTGGCTAGGCTAGGCTCTCTCTCTCCCTCATATTCTTTTCTTTAGCAGAAAACAATTAAAGAGAAGAAAAAGAAAGAGAGGGTTAGGGAAAGGATTTGCGCAAGGGGATAATTTTCCCGGACTCACAAAAATGAGTTTGATCCAAGAAAAATAGAAATGGCCAAGATTGCAAGATGTAAATTCAAACTCATTTGAATTAAATTCAAATGATTTGAATAGGAAGTGAGGTTTGGGAAGGTCCAAAAATGTTCGGATTTTTGGTGGAGCTCCGGAAAATGACGAAATAATTTATGGGCAGAGTTGGAGACCAAGAATTACGATAACAATGGCATGGGATATTTGCAAGTGGGTTATGGTGATTTCCGAAATAAAGAAATATTTAATATAGCTCCCTAATATTGGAGGATATGTTATAAAGAGAAGTCACCATGTGAGTTCCCTCGGTTTAAATAGATCAAAAGATCTATGCAATTTATTTAGTTGAGTTTTTAAAATTAAATTAAATGGCATGATGGTATGATGACATGATGCAATGCAAAAAAAAAGAGCAAGCAAAAAGAAACACACGGCGAAACTCGGAAACCCTGGAAGTCTTCTGGAGCGTCGGTCTCGGGGCGTTACACCTTAGGTCTATTGAACTTATCCACCCTTGATCAGAGCGTCCTCTTCTGATCCTTCGATTTGGAAATCATAATTCCTTTGATATCTAAGCATCGAATCATTCAGATGTTCTATAATATGATGCCCTTGCATTCTTTCTTCAACTGGTTATTTGCCGATGCTCACATCATCTCCGCTATCAAACGTCAAATCCTTTGTTGGATTATTATTCGGCAATGTCCTTCATATTTAATCGCCTTGTGAATTCTTCCTTGATACATAATGCCATTAGTAAATCCTATTCTCTGATTTGGCCAACCATGCTCTTCTTCCGAGCTGGAGTTATTTGCTCCTGTAGTTTGTGGTATATGTTCCTAAGATTCCCTTATGGGTTGAACCTATACCTTCCTTAAAAACCGTATGAACCAAAAGGTTTTGACAAGTCATACCCTTCTAGTGTTTAGCAGATAATTTTCTACCATACAACTTCTTCGAGGACGAGAAGTGAATGGAAGGTTATGCATTATAGAAGTGGGAGTCGACCTTGAACCTTTGTGTTCATACCCATGGACACGATGTAGATCTTATCATTAAAGCTTCTCTTAAATTAATTATTCCCTTGGTGTAAGTACATCTTATATCCGGGATCTGGCCTTTTTCAGTCGTGGTTCCAACCATGATCTCCTTTAAATACCATTTCTCGTGCATGTTTAAGCACTTACCTTCTATAGAGCAATACCCCAGTCCAAGGTCTACTTTGGACTGTCGTCGAGTATTAACCCCCTGGTATCTCGAGATTATCTTGGAACTGCATAACTTCTTATGAATTCTTCATCAAGTACTACATTCTCACAGATTACAATTTTTCATGGACTCTGAGTTATTAAACACTCAAAGACACCGATAACTGAACCGAGTCTGCACTATGGTTCAACTACTCTTAGTAATCTTCCTTAAGTACGAATTTGTACCTGATCAAGCCATTCCTAGCCTGATCGGCTATATCCTTATCATGCAACTTTTTAACTGTGCTACCTGGTCCTTATTCCCAGAGCACAACTTTTGATGATGAGCTAAGCTTACGTCGATCTTCCTTGTCTTACCGTTTCACCTCAAGCAACAAGCTTGAATCTGAGTTTGTGTCGTATCCGTGGTTTCAATAACTTTTCGCTCCATCCTTCCTTTTGCTTGATGTCGTCGATAACCGATTACATCTCCATGAAACCTCTCGACAAAATTTGTCATGATCATCATCAACACTTTGAGTTCCTCCAGGATATCAATTGTATTCATGATGAGAAATACCATCCTTGCCCCTCGATGATTTGTGTTATCATCGTCAACTTTCTTGCTTTCCCTTCAACACAAACTGGTTCATGTTTTGTGTTGTACCTTGAGATCCTTGCTATCCAACTTATGTTATGTTCTACCTTAGAGTATTACTAACTTTTATGTCAAGAATGTCATGGGAAATTCACCACCCTTAAGAATTCTTGATACAAGTGATACTTATTAACATCACCATTCTTTTCTTGGTCCCCATGTTGTTTCTAACCGAAATACCAACAAATAGATTGTGATGTGAACAATTAAAAACCTCAAGCAACCCTATTGCTTGTAAGTTACTGAATGATAGTCACATTCTTTGTGTATTGGATATCGGATCACCCTTCTAACATTGATCATGCTACCTAAGCCCATCTTTCAGGTGCACCTTTCAACCAATGTTTACTTGCGTATGTTTTCCTCAGGCATATATCATTATATCATTTGATCTGACAAATGTTATCTCCTTGTTCACATGATTGTGGAAATCCATCTTTTTGGAAATCTCGAGGAATTGTCGTTGAGTCCATCAGCCACCCCCTCATCCTCTCCTTGGTTTACTGATGAACTCTTGTTTCAGAACTCGCTTCCATAGTTCATTCCCGAGAATCTTACAATGTCATCCCGTCAATTTGTGTTGCACCTTTTCTTCTCAGACATCCTGAGTCTGAGGTATCCTGACACCAATCAAATCTGAATCTCGGTCAGATATGATGGTTGGAACATATTTCCAGGAGTTATAAACATCTTTACATGACACGGTAAGGTGATGTCATGCCTAGCACACCTGACCGGAGGCCCTATTATTATAGATTCCTTTTCTGGAAGGTTATCCATTCTTCCATGAGGAAATTGTAAGACTTATTCTACAAGTTGTTCCTAATGGATCCTTCCTTTATCCAAAGTCTTACCTTTGCTTAAAGACCATGTCAATGCTATCTCGAAGCATGTATGTGGTACTCCTATCATCAATAAGAACAATTGAAGCACAATGCTAAATTTTCTTAATCAAATTATCCAAACATCGTTGTATGGGTAATGTCATGAAATTTCTCTCCCCTTTCCTAATGGGTTTTCTACTTAATATCGTGTCATGGTTATCATGCTCTGCTTGTCCTTGGGAAGGATATACCCCTGAAATATGTGTTTAAACACATTTTCCTTTTCATTGTTCTGTTTGATCTAATAATCGTATTTCCTTTCCATTGTTTTGTTTAACCTTTCTTGTAATCTGACTTAACCGAGCAGTGATAACCCCCTGCTTAGGTAAGCATCTCATTGTACAACTCTGTCAGTAAGAACCTGTTACTATTGTTGATGACATTCCGGTAACCAACAATGGACGAGAATTGTGCCTATTGGTCCGCCTCGTTTCAACGAGCAGGAAAAGGGTTCTCTTCGTCCCCTGCCCTTGGTATCGATGTTGTTGCCGACATAATCGACATGCTACCCTCTAACCTGCCTTGCTATCATGACCATGCAAGATGTCACCGCTCTTTCTACTTTTAACCCACATGGTGGGCCCATAACCCACAGTTCCACAGGATCGAAACCTGACTCTCCTATACAACCCTGTTTCTAATAGTAGTCCTCGCATTTGACTCTTTATGTAATTGACGGGTCACCTTCCTAGTGATCTACTCTGGTATCAGACGCAATACTTATTCTCGTGCCCTGAAACCCTTTCACCATCTAATTGGGCATCGAACAATTGCCTATACGCTTGATACTTCTTATTATACCTTCTTGCTTGGCTCTCGATGTGTTTTCATTTGACCAACTCGAGAGATACACCTGTGTTCATTCATGGGATAACCCCTGATGGTTAACTCTTATAGCATTCTATCATTGTCGTACTGCCCCTTACCTATTCATAAGTACGAGACATACCCCGAAGAAAGGATGCGGCTTCGTCAAGCTGACCCGAAGTAGAGAAATGAAGACATCAACGACAGGGATCAACTTCTTTGCGAAGAGCAAGCCAGCATGAAAAGACCCGCTAGATTCGTTACCAAACCTTCCCCCTTTCACTACATCTTAAATCTCGGGACGAGATTTCTTGTAGTGGAGGAGAATTGTGACGCCCGGATAATTAGGCTACAGTAATCCCACATCACCATGGTTACTGTTGTTAATCTCGCGTTAGTTCAAACCCGATTCAAATTCAATTTTAAGCCAAACAATAAAAGTTTCCAAACATTAAAACTAAAATGCTCTAAACGTGTTCAATAGTTCAGGGGTGATAATGGTGGAGAAACCACATTTTTAAAAACTTGTTTAAATGCTCAAAAGTAATTAACGCAGTGTCTAAAACAATTAAATAAATCATTTTTGTATTTTATAAAATCCTAAACTAAATTACTTGGTAGTCAAACTTTTTATGGCAGAGGCATAATTTACAACACTAATTTAGGCGCCAATTAATTATCTTAATAGAGTTAAAATAAATTGGGAGTTAAAAAGAAAACAGAAAATAAAATAAATAAAAGGTGAAAGATAAAACAAAAAAAACAAAAGGATTCCCTCGGCCCAACTGGGCCTCGGCCCACTAGGCCACCAGGCCGGCTAACCCCACGCCCCCGCCTACTAACCCCCCGGTCCACCCGACTGAAACCCTAATTGCCCTACTTCTCCTCCTGATCCCCCACTCCCCCCGCTCGTTCCAATCCTCCTCTGCCCCCTCCCGGATCGGGATCGGGGGCGTTCGCCGCCGCCGTCGCCCGGAAACCCCGCTGAAGCCGCCCCGCCACCCACCGTCGTTGGTGCCGCCTCCCCATGTTCGTCGCTTGTCCTGGCCCTCTCCTCGCCGGACGCCGTCCATGCACGCCGCAGTGCTTCGCGAGAGTCACCCACCGTCGCCGTCGCCTCCTCGTCCTCCTCCCCGAGCACGCCTCGCTCAACTACAGGGCCCTGTGAGCCCCCTTCCCTTTCCCTCTTCCTCTCTGGCAGATCCGCCGCCGTGCCCGTCCGAGCCTCGCTCTCAACGTGCTCACTTCACGCGCTGCAGGTCCGTCGCGCCCATCGTCGTTCGCATCTGCTTCGGCTGCTCTCCTGCTGTGTTACTGCTGCTGCCTCTTGCCACCGATGCCGTTGCCGTCGGCTGCTGCTGCTCGTGGCCATGCCCAGTTCCTCACCGTGCTCCTCGCGTCGCTGGACCCTCAGCCCACTCGCGCGCCCTCCCACTCGCCGCTGGCTCTGTCCATCACGATGGCCATGGCCCTGCGCGTGCGTATGTGCACAGCCAAGAGGCCAGCCGACTCTCTGGATATGGGCTTGGCCCTTGTTTAATTAGGGCTAATTAGCATAGGTTAAATTGATTGTTTAATTGGTCTGAATGGGCAACTAACCTGGACCCCCACTGTTAAGTTAGCAGATTAAAACAACTTAGAGTTTTCTAGGCCTATGACAAACGGGGCCCACGCCCAGAACAAAAATAATAATAATAAAAGATTTAATAAAAAATAGATAAGTAAATAATTAAAATATTAATTAATTAATTAAAGAATCAATTTAATTAATTAATCCTGATGGGTAACCTAATCACTAAGTTTAGTTAATTAATCTGTTAGGTTAGTTAACAGTCAATGACAGCTTGGACCCACACGTCAGTTTGACCTAGTCAACACCCTGTTGACTGCTGACGTCATGCTGACGTCATGATGACATCAGCATACACTATTCTATATAATGTTAGAATTAAATAGATAATAATTTAGAAAATGAATTAAAACTTTAAAAATTAATAGAAAATAAACCGCAGCTCGGATGGAAAAACTTTGTACATGAAAGTTGCTCAGAACGATGAGACGAATCCGGATACACAGCCCGTTCGTTCGCCACACATCCCTAGCATAGCAAACAAGCAACTTTCCCCCTCCGGTTCATCTGTCCGAAAACGCAAAACACCGGGAATACTTTTCCGGATGCCCCCCCCCCCTCGCCGGTATCACCTACCACTACGTTAGGTCACCCCTAGCACCGCATATTGCCGCGTCTTGCTTTGTGTTGCATTTGATTGCTCTGTTATTTATTGTGTTCCCCCTCCTTTGCTTCTTTGTGGTAGACTCTGAGACCGGTGCCGATGTCCG
>NC_041393.1:504520009-504539958 GCF_002162155.2 Triticum dicoccoides | reverse complement strand
CCTTAATCACCAGATATCGCCTATTCTTCTCTATACTGCTTGCATTAGAGTAGTGTAGCATGTTACTGTTCGGTTACTCCGATTCTGTTGCATAGCCTGTCATTGTTGCTACAGTCGTTGATACCTTACCCGCAATCCTAAATGCTTAGTACAGGATGCTAGTTTATCATCATTGGCCCTACATTCTTGTCAGTCTGCCTTGCTATACTATTGGGTCGTGATCACTTGGGAGGTGATCACGGGTATATATACTATACATATACATATACTATACAGATGGTGACTAAAGTTGGGTCAGCTCGTTGAGTACCCGCAAGTGATTCCGATGTGGGGGCTGGAAGGACAGGTGGCTCCATCCCGGTAGAGGTGGGCCTGGGTTCCCGACGGCCCCCGACTGTTACTATGTGGCGGAGTGACAGGGCAGGTTGAGACCACCTAGGCGAGAGGTGGGCCTGGCCCTGGTCGACGTTCGCGGTTACTTCATAATAACACGCTTAACGAGATCTTGGTATTTGATCTGAGTCTGGCCACTGGCCTATACGCACTAACCAACTACGCAGGAAAGATATGGGCACTCGACGTCGTGGTATCAGCCGAAGCCTTCTTGACGTCAGCGACGGAGCGGCGCGCGTCGGATTGGACCGCGTAACTTGACTTCCTTTGTAATGGAGGTTGCTAGGTCTGCTTCCGGCCGCCCTCGCAACGTGCAGGTGTGCAATGGGCGATGGGCCCAGACCCCTGCGCGCATAGGATTTAGACCCGTGTAATGACCTCTCTGTTGTGCCTAGTTGGGTCTTCGATGTGTTGATCTTCCGAGGCCGGGCATGACCCAGGAAAGTGTGTCCGGACAAATGGGATCGAGCGTGTTGGGTTATGTGGTGCACCCCTGCAGGGAAGTTTATCAATTCGAATAGCCGTGTCCCTCGCTAAAAGGACGACCCGGAGTTGTACCTTGACCTTATGACAGCTAGAACCAGATACTTAATAAAACACACCCAGACAAGTTCCACAGACAACCCGGTGATCGCTTTTCCACAGGACGACGAGGGGAGAATCGCTGGGTAGGATTATGCTATGCGATGCTACTTGGAGGACTTCAATCTACTCTCTTCTACATGCTGCAAGACGGAGGCTGCCAGAAGCATAGTCTTTGATAGGACTAGCTATCCCCCTCTTATTCTGGCATTCTGCAGTTCAGTCCACCGATATTGCCTATTTACACATATACCCATGCATATCTAGTGTAGCTCCTTGCTTGCGAGTACTTTGGTTGAGTACTACGGTTGCTTTGCTCCCTCTTTTCCCCCGTTTTCCTCTTCTTCTCGGATGCCGCAACCAGACATTGGAGCCCAGGAGCCAGACGCCACCGTCGACGACGACTACTACACTAGAGGTGCCTACTACTACGTGCAGGCTGCTGACGACGACCAGGAGTAGTTAGGAGGATCCCAGGCAGGAGGCCTGCGCCTCTTTTGATATGTATCCCAGTTTGTGCTAGCCTTCTTAAGGCAAACTTGTTTAACTTATGTCTGTACTCAGATATTGTTGCTTCCGCTGACTCGTCTATGATCGAGCACTTGTATTCGAGCCCTCGAGGCCCCTGGCTTGTAATATGATGCTTGTATGAATTATTTATGTTTTTAGAGTTGTGTTGTGATATCTTCCTGTGAGTCCCTAATCTTGATCGTACACGTTTGCGTGCATGATTAGTGTACGATTGAATCGGGGGCGTCATAGAAGACAAACGTACCGAAACAACGATTCCATGCAAAAATAGTGCCACGAGTGGTGGCAGCAAACACAAGGCCCTCGTATTCAATTGCATCACAGTACTCATCCGTGTACAGAAACTGATTTTTGAGCAATATTCATCGAGTCAAACCAGCAAGGACGGCAACAAGCTTGTCGAAGATAGCAACAACTTCATAGTTGTTGTAATTCCAAGAGCGGTTGGGAACTTGAGAAATTGCTATCTTCCGTAGAAGACAGTCACCATGATTGTATTTGAATGTGCGTACAATACCGGTGTGCTCAACCTCTGGGCAGTCTACTGAGATTTTTGGAAGGGGAACCCGGTCACGAGTGTACACATTCACAAGTTCCCACTCGCAGTTGGACCCAATGTAAACAACCCAATCTCCATTTGCGCCTGCCCAAGCCTTGCCCTCAAGCGATGGCATCTTAACATCATACGTATAATTATCAAGCGGCATCAACTTGCACAGGGTGAGGCCTTCGTCGTGACGGCGCCAGTCATCAGTGTCGCGGCGAAGAAGATAGGGGAGATCAAACCGCTCCTTGACTCTTGGGTTCCTTGTAATGATGTTATTAGTTGAGTCAAGAATGGGCTTGAACGAACCTGCCATGCTAGCTGAGGTGATGACGTCGCACCGATCAATGAGTTCCTCCACCACGTCATCTTTCAGATTGGGGCAAGAATAACGGGGTTGTTTCCGTCCTGTTCCCTCCATGGAGAAGACGATCGAACAATGGCAGCAGAAAGGGTGAAGGGCTGAAGGAAAATGGAGGAGGGAGGGGAAGAGCTTGCGACAGCAGTTCCAAATCAAGAGGGAAAGGCGAAGAGTCGGTGGACGGTTGCCAGTTTGCGACGGTTCAGGAAGGGGCGCCCCGGCCTACACGTCGGTTCGGAAATACTCCTACTACTCGCCGTCGTATCACTGATATGTTGGAACGGGACCACATGTCAATGAAACATGGTGTGTAATTTCTCGTGCAAAATGCGATCTGGCCGCGTTGACCCGAGGTGCCGCATTAGTTATCGACCTTTATTTTGTAATGGCATGTCGTTCAGTTTTGAAGCACGACTAACTGGTACTGTACGCAGAGAAAATATAAACTACTCTACCACTACTCCACCTCCAGTACTAGTAGTATAAAAAGATATATATGCTGGAGCTTCTGCGCTTTCTTGCCAAGGGGTGCCCACTTGCTTCTCACATTACCACCCTCTCTCCAGATCTAAAAAGACGACCCCTCTCTCCCTCCTCAATGGTGATCATAGATCCGCCAGGGAAGAAAAGGACGTGCAGCATTGACGCACTCGTCGGCGGCGAGCGAGGTCACGCACTGACGACAAGGCTGTCCTCTCAGACCTAGTGCCCACGCTGGATGGCCTCTGTCCCCAAGCTCGCTGCCGTAGTGTGTGCGGAGGATGACGACCACGAGGGAAGCCACTTCCCGCCGACCCTCAGGTATGCTACCTCTTTTCGAACCATACCCTTGTTCTATTGCCCCATCTGGCACGTCATTGCATGTGGATCTTTTTCCACTCCACCACCTTCCCAATTTGCTATCCTCTGCTCTGCTTGCCACGCAGACGAAAACCATAGTTTGCACTATTAAAGGAAACCCTACTTCATGCAGACTAATCCATGTCTGGGTTGAATAAGGAAAGGAAGGGAGACTGTACTGTCCAAGAGAGTAGGCATCGAACCTGCATCTAGGTTGAAAAGGGGAAAATCAGTAGCTAAGGAATGAGTCTCGTGTCTCTTGGTTGAAGAAGGGTAGAAAAGCATGACAACGCAATAAAGAATGACCAGGTCGATCGGTTTGTTGTCCTCACATAGGAAAAAGGTGGCTAAAGAGAACAAAAATGGGATGTAATCCACATATGCTACCTGGATATTTGTTGCTCTGGGCAACCATACCTCCCTCACCACTCTGCGTCCGTGGAGGTACATCGTACTGGTGCGCCCACTGTCCGAATGGGCCTCCCATGCTCTTATTGCCACTTTTTTTGCTGTTAGTATAACACCAGCAGTCAAGTCAAGCAGTGCTACTGCTAAAGTGAAGCCACATTTAACTAATGCCATTCTCAGTCTAATGCCACCGATAAATTTAAGCAATGCTATTTAATGTCACTGGATTATTTCAGGGTTAGCTGTTGATTGTAGATGTATTGTTACCTTTACATTTTGTCTAATGCCACTAGTATACCAATGCTGAAACTTGTTACCTTTACATTTGTATTGTTAATTCTTATAGAAACCTTCCAGTGCTAGAGTTTATTGAAATCTATTCAGTAAAACCATTGTACTGTACCCTGTAATAAACTAACTACTCTACTGTTGCACTAGCCACTAGATTAGTGTATATTTGTAGTATTCGAATGGTGTAGAGTTCACTCAAATTATCCCGGTAAAGCTAGTCACACCTTTGTTAAAATTAATGTTCATTATGTTATCGGAGGAGGTATGTATGTTTGTCTCTAATGCCTATCGACTACATAGCTGACATCATGATGTAATGTTAAGTCATTTCCTTTTGTACAGTGTCACTGAATTGTCAAGGCAGTGATGGCATTTTATTTTAGTAGAACTGCACAAAATTTGCTTAAAAGAAGAGGAAAGGTCAGGAATGGCTCAGTTTTTCGGAAAAAAACTATGTATGCCTTCCTGACATCAACCGTTGTTGCTTTATTTATTCCTTCAAACAGGTTGTTAGAAACAGTCTTGCTACCTTTTCCCATTAAGAAATTGGAATGCTTATATTTGTGAGTCTATGCTTCAACAAGTGCCATTTTTATAGTAATCACACTTTCAATATCTATGCAAACAGGGATGCTCGCTTTTAGTGGAGCTGCACAAAAAGTCCAACTGGTTCAACATTAGGAGCATGTTTTTTTTCCAAACCTTTATATCCAATTGGTGGCACTATGAGCTGTTCATTACGAAGGTACATGGTTTGCTACTATCTTGCTACTCTTTTTGTACTGTCATTAGATAGTAATACTAGTGGTTTGCTAGCTGCTTGATATGTTTACTAGCTGCTTGATATTTGTGCAGAAAGAGATGTCCGCCCGTTGCTATTTGGCAAACAAACAAACTGTCCGCAATTTTGGTTAAACTGCACAAGAGAATAGTATAGTCACTGCATGCAGTGCCATTTGAAAATAGACACAAAGATTGGATAGTCACTTCATGGACTGCAGAAAAGTAGTACTGTACTATTTACTGGCCAACAGTTGGTGCTTCATTGCTTTGGTCTGATTATACAATGGGCATCATTTTGCCTAAGTTAAAGTTTGTATTCCGAAAATAGTCTCGCGGTGTGATCGAGAGAAGACCAAATCATATTGCAGTGGATGTTCCTCCATCATGTGTGGTTCATTCTCATGGTTCCAGCTATTGGTGAAACCACTTACGTTTGCAAGAGGAATTGTAGATTCACAAACAAATTTGTCTTTCAGTCTGTACTGGATGTTGGCCAATAGAAGCATCCATGTTAGTAGGAAGAACAGATGTTTTTTCTAGATCTTTGCTTTTGGAGCTACATATTTGTATATGATCTGTGAATCATTGAGATGCATTAACATGTTGATCTTATGTATGGGAATCGTACTAGTTAGTTTTAGTTGCGACACAAGATCCGAAGTGGCTGATCTTTGCTTTTGGAACTACATATTTGTATATGATCGGTGAATCATTGAGATGCATTAACGGTTACTTATTTCTGTTCGCTCAGTGTTTACAAGTTACTGATCGATCACTAGCTAGCCTACAAATGCGCTCCTGGCAGTTTTATTTGCGATGCAAGATGCGAAGTGGCAATTTTTTGAACAAAAATGCCTACCTCTGAAGAAACTGACAAGCTACACTATCGATCCTACACGGATAAAAATGCCTACCTCTAAAGAAACTGACAAGCTACACTATCGATCCTACACGGGTAAATAGCGGATCACACACGTACTACCTCCTTTCCGGTTTGGAGGGCTCAATTCAAGAAACGACCTACTCGATCCTACACGAATAAATAGCGGATCACGCACATACTAGTACCTCCTTTCCGGTTTGCAGGGCTTAATGCAAACCTCTCACCAACCAAGGTACTCCCTCCGTCCGGGTTTATTAGTCATGCGAGCAAAGCAGCAAGACCAAGGCATGGCAATAATTAACGGCATGCAGAAGTTTAAGCCTAATTAATTCCAGCGATTTAAGTGGCTGCATGCATGCCCTCGGCTGTGACTCGTTGCATGCTGCTTCGCGTACTGCCTACGGGCGATTCTGAGTGCCTGCATGCAGCCGGCCGTAATTAAGGCAACTAACTGATGCGAAAAAATATACACTTTAATTGTTGCGGGCTTTTTAAATCCGTGGAATCATTATTGACAAGGAGGGAGATGGTTCGAGTGCACTTGTTTGACAGCCATGCCGGCGTGCGACCCAGACAGGACGGGACAGCACAATCATAATTTCAGTTTCCCTAGTTTTCCACGGCAAGCTGGCGTGCTAAGCCATTATGCATTGAATTTCGATGACCGTCGTGCTACCTTCCCCCTATAAGTACTGTTTCCCGGCCTTCTCCGGTGCCACCATGACCCAACTCGCCATATCCTCATAAGCCCCCACTGGCCCGATGTCGCTCACCACGTCCGCCATGCCCCCGCCCGTCCGCGGTAGGCGACGCCGGAGGCGGTCACCGTCGGAACTAGTGTTTGGTTTTTCACCGGAAGGCAGACGGAGGGAGGAGGCATTCTATCTGTCTTTAGATGGCAATGCACAGATCGAGGAGTTGTTGGAGCGCGACCGCATGGCGGAGGAGCAGGAGTTGATGGAGCGCGACCGCCTGGCGAAGGAGCAGCATATCGCTGATTTGCGCCGCCAGCGGGACATGGAGCAGCAGCGCACCGACGCTCTGAGTCGCGAGCAGAGCGCCCGCAACTGGGCCGACTACATGGAGGCCAGTGCCCGGCAAATAGCCCTGGAGGCTGTCGGGCACGCACGCGTTCGCGGACGCCGATTTTTACTACCAGCTCGTCAAGTGGGTTTCCCGCTTGGAAGCCGAAGCTTCGGTGGACCACGCCGGCATGGAAAGGGCCAACGCGCGCGAGCAACGCGCCCTATCGCACCTCTGGCAAGTCCGAGGCGAGGCGCAGGATGCCGGTGTCGGTGTTTAGCGTGTACCACAGATGGCGGCCGGCATCGTCTAGTTAGCTAAGAGTAAGTTAGTACTTGTCTAGTGGGAGTAGATAGTTAACTTGGCTATGATAGTTGTCAACGTGGAAGTTCAGTACTCTATATGTGGATCAGACCTGTTACTTTGCTCTGAATGTTAAACTTTCTATTTAAACGTATGGAATGGGTTGTTACTTTTTTAAATGGGTTGTATTTGTCCTCCACGGGTTTAGAGGCTGACTTGTGGGCCTAGCAAGTTGACGCGTACACAATCAGGAGATGATTGTATGTGGAGAGGATGACAGCAGGGACCCATCAAGGTCATGGCAGTACGCAACCAAGTGCCTCCTTATTGCAAGCCAATAAAAAAATGGCTCCTCCTAGTGGATTTCTGACATCTGGGTCCATGCCATTGTCAACGTAGTCAATAAACAAGAGAATTGCACAACGAGCGGCTGACACCAGGGACCTAGCAGCTCGCCCATTTATTTTTGTTTTGGGTTAATTTGATAAATGCCTCCGAGAAATGCCACTGTAATTTCCAAACTTTGAAAAATGCCATTTCATGCCATTTCTAGTGGCATTTTTCGAAGTCTGAAGTGGCGGTTTTCAAAGTTTGCAAACTGAAGTGGCGTTTTTCAAAGTTTGCAAAAATTGTAGTGGCATTTTTCAAAGTTTGGAAATTGCAGTGGCATTTTTATGAATCGCCATAATTGGAGTGGCATTTATCTAATTTGTTTTTGAGACGGAAGCAGGGTGTCAACTGGGCTGTGCGGGACACTCTGGCCTGTCTAGACAGCCTTTTTCTTTTATGTTTACCACAAACCAGCCCAGTAGTTTTATTTCTTTCTGAAAATGGCTAGCCCAGTTTTTTTTGTGATTTGTCAAGTAAGTTGCTTTATCAGGCCTGTTGGGCTGCAAATCTTTCAGGACGAGGAGAGCTTCATTCGGCTGGCCGAGAAAATGGCCTACCAGTAATGAGAAATGGACTGTACATTTTTAAAACACATCAAACCGGCAATTAGTTTTAAATATCTTTTTTTCATTTCGAGATTTTAAATTGCATTGATTTTTATGCGTGGACAATTTATTGGATTTTATATGTATATACATTTATTTTTAAAATCAGTCTGAATGTGACTCGAAATTTCGGGATTAAAAACAGTTCAGACCGCATCGACATATGCAAAATTTCGTATAATTTTTTAACAGTGGCCACAATATGGGCTGTAATCCTAACAAAAAGAATATGGGCTCCAAAAAACCCGTAAGAATTAGCAAATGGGATGTAAACTATTTGAAATAATGGCAGATGGGCTGTATGCTGTTTTCCACAGATTTGAGGCTTTCCACAGATGGCCTGTATACTGTTGGATGTCCAATCAATGGTCATCGTGCTTCTTCAATCTCTGCTCTTCCTGCTGTAGCCGCTCAAACAAGCGCTGGCGGGACTACCTGCTCCCTCCTCCATGCGGCCGGCTGTGCTGCCGCGCAGGCCTCACGGCCCCACCGTACTCCCATCGCGGGCCTAGCCATCCCTCTACTCACCCACAGTCCCACACCTGCTGTTATTCTCCGGCGACGGCAGACGAACCAGTAAACCCTCGTACAGTCGTACTCCCCTCTGTGTGGGAAACAACTGTTGAGTCTTCCCTGCCTCCATGTCGTTCCCTTCCTAGGCCTCGCCGTCGTCCACCGCCCTAGTGCTCTCGGTGTGGCGTGGTCAACGTGGTCAACGACCGACATGCATCTGAAGTGGACTATACGTGGAGAGGCTGACAGCTGGGTCCACGGCCGCACGCAAGGAAATGCCTCCTTATTACGTGCAAAATAATGATTCCTCCACGTGACATCTGGGACCCATCGAAAGGGCCTCTATATTTCGCGGAAAAAACGTTACCGTCGCTGACAGCTCGGACCCACCAGCTATATCTTCGCACGCAAGGAAGTGCCTCCTTATTACGCCCAAAAAAAGAATACTCCCCATACGATGTCCACTAAGTTGACGGGGCCTACTAAGTTGACGGGGACGAAGGGCTTTGTCAACTTAGGCAATATGCACGATTCTAGCTCGACTGACCGTACGATGTCCATCCAACGCCCGCAGTGCTTCTTCAATCTCTGGTCTTCTTGCTCCAGCCGCCCAAAGCAGCGCCGGTCGTGTCGCCTGCTCCTGCCTCTCGTGGCTGGTTGTGCTGCCACGGAGGCCTCACCGCCTCCATACTACTCCGACCGCTGGCCAGGCCATCCCTCCACTCCACTCACCCACACCCCCTGTTATTCTGCGGCGACGGCAGCGCAGCCGAACCAGTGAACCCTCGTACTCCTCACCGCGTGGGCATCCACTGTCGCGTCTTCCCCGGCTCCACGCCGTTCGCTTCCTAGGCCTCGCCTTCATCCACCGCCGTGGTGCTCTCGGCGCGGCGTGGTCAATGTGGTCAACAACCGAATTCCGTCAGAAGAATACTGTACATGAAGAGGCTGACAGCTGGGTCCACGGCAGCCGCAAGGAAGTGCCTCCTTATTACACGGAAAATAATTATTCCTCCACCTGACAGCAGGGACCCACCGGACGGGCCACCAGTATTTCATGAAAAAAAACGTTTGCCCCTGACTGCTGGGACCTACCCGATGGGCCACCGTATTTCGTGAAAAAAAGGTTCCCCCTGCTGTCAGCTGGGACCCACCGGAAGTGCCTCCTTATTACGCAAAAAAAAATAAATACCCCCCTGCTAGCTGGGACCCACCTTTGTGGGATGCTGAATTGTGGGCCTACTAAGTTGACGGGGACGGAGGGCTTTGTCAACTTAGTCAATATAAACAATTCTAGCTCCAGTGACCGTATGATGTCCATCCAACGGCCGTAGTGCTTCTTCAACCTCTTGTCTTCTTGCTCCAGCCGCCCAAAGCAGCGCCGGTCGTGCCGCATGCTCCTGCTTCCCGTGGCCGGATGTGCTGCGGCGAAGGCCTCACCGCCCCCTACTATTCCCACCGCTGGCCAGGCCCTGCGGCAACGGCAGCCTCACACCGCAGCCGAACCAGTGAGCCCTCGTACTCCTCTCCGCGCGGGCTTCCACTGCCGCGTCTTCCCCGGCTCCACGTCGTCCCCTTCCTAGGCCTCGTCGTCGTCCACCGCCGTGGTGCTCTCCGCGCAGCGTGGTCAACGTGGTCAAGGAACGACTTCCATTGGAAGAGTACTGTACGTGGAGAGGCTGACAGCTGGGTCCACGGCCACAACCCAGTTTTTTTGTGATTTGCCAAGTAAGTCGCTTTGTCAGGCCTGTTGGGCTGTAAATCTTTCAAGACGAGGAGAGCTTTCATTCGGCTAGCCGAGAAAATGGCCCATCATTAATGAGAAATGGGCTGTACATTTTTAAAAAACATCAAACCGGCAATTAGTTTCAAATATTATTATTTTCATTTCAAGATTTTAAATTACATTAATTTTTATGTGTGGAGAATTTGTTGGAGTTTATATTGATATACATTTATTTTAAAAATCAGTTTGAATGTGAGTCGAAATTTCGGGCTTAAAAACAGTTCGGACCGCACCAAAATATGCAAAAATTCGTATAATTTTTTAACCGTGGCCACAATATGGGCTGTAATGCTAACAAAAAGAATATGGGCTCCAAAAAAAAACCTTAAGAATTAGCAAATGGGCTGTAAATTATTAAAAATAATGGCAGATGGGCTGTATGCTGTTTTCCACAGATTTGAGGCTTTCCTAAAAAAAGGTTGACGCACAAGCAGTGACGGTTGGATGTCCATTCAACGGCCGTCGTGCTTCTCCAATCTCTGCTCTTCCTGCTCCAGCCGCTCAAACAAGCGTCGGCGGGACTGCCTGCTCCCTCCTCCACGCGGCCGGCTATGCTGCCGCGCAGGCCTCACTGCCCCACCGTACTCCCATCGCTGGCCTAGCCATCCCTCTACTCACCCACACCTGCTGTTATTCTCCGGCGATGGCAGACAAACCAGTAAACCCTCGTACAGTCGTACTCCCCTCCGTGTGGGAAACAACTGCCGAGTCTTCCCTGCCTCCGTGTCGTCCCCTTCCTAGGCCTCGCCGTCGTCCACCGCCGTGGTACTCTCGGCGCGGCGTGGTCAATGTGTTCAACGACCGACTTCCATCAGAAGAGTACTGTGCATGGAGAGGCTGACAGCTGGGTCCACGACCGCAGCAAGGAAGTGCCTCCTTATTACGCGCAAGATAATTATTCCTCCACCTGACAGCGGGGACCCACCGGACGGGCCACCGTATTTCACGAAAAAAAAGTTTCCCCCCTGACTGCTGGGACCCACCAGCTACACCTTCGCACGCAAGGAATTGCGTCCGGGCAAAAAAAAACGATTCGCCCCCCTGACTGCTGGGACCCACCAGCTACATCTTCGCACGCAAGGAAGTGCATCCGAGCAAAAAAACGATTCGCCCCCTGACTGCTGGGACCCACCAGCTACATCTTTGTAGGCAAGGAAGTGCTTGACAGTCGGGACCCACCTGGTCGAAGCATACGTAGCATTGTCATTCTGGTCGAGAACGTGTACGTACATATATACTGGTGGATGTAGAGGCGCGCACGTGTCGTAGTAGAGGCGCGCACGTAGCACGTACACGTACGTACAACGGCCAGGGTGCAAGAAAGAAAATATGGCCATGTATGTGTACATATGGGCGGGGTCTCGAACACCTACTCGCGCATACGTACGGCGAGGGCTCGTGTACATGGCTGGGTCGGAACGGAGAAACAACGTCGTCTTTGTGTTCATGGGGAGGCAACGGAATGCGTCGTGTTCATGGGGAGGCAACGGAATGCGTCGTGTTCATGGGGAGGCAACAGAATGCGTCGTGTTCATCGGGAGGCAACGAAACGCGTGGGAGCCAACCGGCTGGGTCGGAACAGAATGCGTGGTCGTGTTCATCAGGGGGGCTTGGACGGAACACGCGATGGAAACGAGGCCTGGCGTACCGCAAAACGGAGGAAACGGACCTCCTACATTCCGAACGGGGTCCTGTTGATCGGGAGGGGTGTGGCGTACCGCAAAACAGAGGAAACGGACCTCCTACGGTCGAAATGGGGGACATGTTGATCGGGAGGGGTGTGGCGTACCACAAAACGGAGGAAACGGACCTCCTACGGTCGAAACAGGGGTCCTGTTGATCGGGAGGGGTGTGGCGTACCGCAAAACGGACGAAACGGACCTCCTATGGTCGAAACGGGGGTCCTGTTCATTGGGAGGGGTGTGGCGTACCGCAAAACGGGACTCCACGGGATACTGTTCATCTCCACCGTCGGCCTCCTCCAGCCTCCACGGGCTACCGTCAATCTCCTCCAGCCCCCACGGGCCCCTGTTCATCCAGCCTCCATCGCGCGCTACTCCACCGGCTAGTGTTCAACCACCCCTCCACCGTCTACTGTTCATCCAGCCCTCCACCTTCTACTGTTCATCCAGCCCTCCACACCATGGGGTCCTGTTCAACCACCCCTCCATAGCCACCCCTCCACCGTCTATTGTTCATCCAGCCCTCCACACCACGGTGTCCTGTTCATCCAGAGGCAACGCCACCACTCATTGTTCATCCAACCCCCCCTCCCCGCAACGCTCACTGTTCATCCAATCGATCGGCTTCAGTTAGCAGCAGTAGCGAAGGAATCGCTCCATTGGGTTCAGTTAACAGCCAACGATCGATCACTCGGGTTCAGTAACGCGTAGCCTGTAGTGCAATCGCTCGGGTTTAGTTAGAGCCCAACGCCTCGCTCGGGTTCAGTTAGAGACAACGCCTCGCACACACGCGCGTATGTGTACGAGAGAAACGCGCATCGCTCGGCCCCCGACCTCCCACCGTAACCGGCAACTCCCCGAAATTTTCCTCCCCCTCGCTTCTACCATGGTTTTTTCCATCATGGACGGCCCAAAGAATGTTATGCAGCTGCGTCTCCGGCCCGCCCAGGACGAAAAGCCCATTTTCTGTCATGATTTTTAGTCATAGAAGTAGGAGCCCACCACATCTATGATGATACCGGGTTTTGTCACAATTATAGTCATAGAAGTGTCATATGTATGACAGAAAAAAAATTCATTCGGTCCAAAATGTCACAGATGTGTCTTTTTTTGTAGTGTTTTGCAGAAGATTGTAATCTGCCAAGTGCCCACACGACATGCGAATTACGCAGACTTCAAGCTAATTGCCTTGTTCGACCGCGGACTCGCCTATCTTTACGTCGGTGCCTTCTTTAGCTGGAGAGAACCCAGCTCGCAGTGGATCATCATCAAAGATGATACACACTTCTGTGATGTTATTGAACACAATGGCATCATCTACTCGATCGACAAAGCAGATGGCACCATGTATTGCTGGGACGGCGCATGTAAGTTGTTTCCATCTCATGTTAATGATGACGCCATGACACTGTTTGAACTTTTTGTGATGGTTGGCATATCCCTGTTTGAGCAGAATTTGAGTAGAACAATGTATTAGAGACGCTGTAAATCAGCTATATTTGGAATGAGTTAATTCATGCGATTGTGACCATGTCATTATAGCCAATTTGTAACCTGAATAATCAAACGGTTAGCAATATATGGATATTATCCTTATTTTACAGTAATCGATATACTACTACTAAATATGAGTGTGTACCAATGGCCATGTTAGTTTCCTCATTTTCATGATGTAGAAACATGCACCACATTGTTGGTTTCATCTAACCATACATTAGGGAAGTAAATGTGCATATGGAGAACTCTATATTTGGAAGTAGTGAAATCCTGCAATGCTTACCATGTGTACATACCTATATTCGCCCTTCAGCAACCAATGGCTAGAATAATATCCTCACAAAAATTTTGGCCCACAGAACATGAGTATATAACAATGCATGGTCTGTTAGTTACCTCGAAGAATTTGTTTGTGAGGATAGAACATGATTACATAACATGCATGACATGGTAGTTTCCTGTGAAGAATCGATTGCGAGATAACATGAGTATAACCATGCATGGCACTTCTATATTTTCGAACCCAGTATACATTTCCCTGTATTTTCCTCCCAGTTCCAACAGGGACATATCAATGTTGTTTCTTGCATTATCCTACTCATACACTGAACAATGCTGATCTTACATTAACAATGCATGTCCTTTTTGATATGATGCAGTGTCCCTACAGTTACTGCCCTATGTAATCACACCACCTTTGCCAAAAATAGGGAAGCACAACTGGTTCCTCGCTCGATCAGACGATGGCAAAAGACTGATGATCATTCGGACACATGAGCCAGAAAAGTTATATTGCAAAAACCCCACTGTATACAAGCACCGTGTAATACGTGAGTATCCGGACAGTGGCTGTTACGTCTATGAGCAGGATACCAGCTTGTTGGGGCCTTTAGGATTTTTTAGTTGGAGGCGAGTAAATAGCCTTGGTTCACACTCTCTGTTTCTCGGACTCAATTATCCGATTAACCAGGAGATCACCGTTGGCAAGGACCTTGATGGCAGAGAGGCTCTGTTTGCTATGGAAAACTGTGTCTACACGGCGAGCCCTAGGAGTTCGGGAGCAAACTCCCCTGATTGTCAACGATACAACCTGCAGCCAAAAGAAGGTGAGAATGACAAAGGCATCCAGATTAACTTTGATCCTTGGATGTCTCAATTACGACAGGCAGTGATGTGGTTCAAGCCTTCAGGTTGATAGGTAATTGGGTTGTTGCATCGAAAGGGTGGAGTACTGGTGTCTCCAGATCACTGGTCGCTAAAGCGGGGCTGCAAATTATGATGGTGTTGGATCATCTCTTCGAATGGCTTTGTTCTCTTTGTTGCTGGTTCTGGATGGGTAGTTCTTTCTTTTGTTATGCATATTCCTTGTCAATTGGTCATCCTCGTCTATGTCACTCTTACTATGTAATAGTTGCTTCTATTTATAATGTCATTCTCGTCTGGATCACGAGAGTCTGAGCGCTGCAGATGGGTGTGTTTTAGTGGTGTAGCAAGACTTCTTATGAACTATCATGTCTTGTTGTTTATGTCAGTAGTAGTCACTAGTCAGTGTTTGAATGTTGTATATATCGTTGTTTCGAACTGTTTATTGTCTTGAACTACTGGTGGGCTAAATGAGGGCATCACCATTCTCCAGTGTTTAGAGTATATCTCCTTTTTTCAAGTTATATAATTTGAGCTCAGTGTCTTTTCGATGATGTACACTTGTTTGGGCCAGTGAGGTGTCGTTGAATATGGGCCGAGTAGTAATGCAATGCCAAACAGGTCAATTATGACTCTCAGGCCGGGCTCTCAAAAGATCCTGGAAAAAAAGGTCGGGCTCTCCAAAAAAGAAAGAATAAGGACTCTTAGGCCGACATGTGGGCGCCACCAGTGTTTTCGTGCGCTTGCGCGCCAAGAGCATATTGGTGCGTGCTCAAAATTCATACTACCTTTTCATCCCCAGTCTCCCGCCCCTCCCCCACCTCTGGAATATCGATTACTACTCCAGCTCTCCCAAATCCCCCTCATGTACTCCATGTACTCAAGCACACTATCATGTCGTCGGTTAACGCGGATCTACGAGCCGGAGATCCTGAGGTCCATCCTGCCTTCGGTCGCTGCATGCTGTCGCTCAACAGTGGCATGGCGGCGCTTGACGACCAGTTTGCCGGCAAAGTGCTGATGGTAACCATCAACGGTGACCGACCTCCCGTCTCGTTGGACGACCTTGTCAAAGCTCTTGGCATTGCGCACGGCATCCAAATAAGTGACTTGCTCGTCGAAGTCTGTCCACCACCGGCTGATTTCTTCGTCAGGTTCCGGACAACTTTTGACTGCAGTCGTGTGTTTGAATCTTCCCGGCGTTTGTTCTGCGATGGCGCGCTGGTGAGCTTTGATCGGTGGCACCTAGGATGGGGCTCGGTGCCCTCTGAGCTTGATTTTTTAACAAAGCTTACCTTCCACGGCATGCCTCGACGTGCTTGGAGCAGCGAGTCCATGAACGAGCTTATCAACGACCTTGGAGGTGAGCTCGTAAGTATGTTTGTTCCTCCAGACAGCTGGGCTCTGACGGTTATGGCATGGATGAAGAAGTCGTCCACCATACCAAAGGTGATTGGTGTTGAGATACCGGTGGCAGAACTGGGGTTGTACTATTCGTCGCCACCAAGGCCGCCACGGACCACGTTAGGGATGTACCTGTATCAAGTGTTCGTGCATGTCGAAGAAGTGGTCAATCCATCAATCGAAGTCCTGTCTCCGCCGCTGGTGCCAGGGTCCGTCGACGACGTCCATTACAGGAGTCAACGTCAGCTCGTGTTGCTAGGAAAGATGGATGGCACAGGGCCTACTCCATCGCGTGGCGGAGGCCACTGCTTCTTTGGGAGAAGAGCCAGGGCTGGCTGCCTGGATGTGCTCTAATTTGAGGTAACAACTGAATCTTGTCAGATACTAGTTAAATCCGAGCTATGGGTGTGAAGCACTAATATGCCAGTACATTTGATTGTGACCAGTTCTAATTTTGTACCTGAACTTTTTTTAGAAAGGGTTGTACGTCAACTTAATGTGCTAGCAGAACTTATTGTGTTGTTTGTCTGTTTTCTTTGCACAACATTCAAGATATTTTCCCGTCATTGATAAATACGATGAACTGTTATGTACGACTTCGTTGGTTTCAACATAGCCCTTCCCGTAGCGATCCACTGCTTCCATCCTGATTGTACCGCCTGCGTGAAATTTTTGTATGCAAGTTCAGTGTGCTATGATGTTCTATATGATTGTGTCAACTATATAAGTTTTTACTGAGCATCAGCAATGCATATGGCTGAAAGATGTATTTACGAGCATCGACCGATGGGTCTCTCTCTCTATCTCTCTCTCTCTCTCACACACACACACACACACACACACACACACACAAACACACACACACACGCACATGCACAAGTGGTACCCGTTGAATTATTTATTTGCTCGTGACAACTTTTAATTAGGTTCCACTGTAATCTAACTTTTTTCTTAAGTTATTAATTGAGCTCAGTGGCTTCAAAAAGTTGTACAGAAGCCTTGTTTGGGCCTTTCCGGCGTCGCTGAATGTGGGCTGAGTAACCATGTTAGGTTGTACTGTACTACACAGGCCTTTTTTCAACATCAGCAATGCAACTGGGCCGACAGTTGTACACAATATCCGGGTCAACTTGTTATTCTCCGCCCCGCTGGGCTGCAAACTTTCCTAGGAGGTATGCATTAGGCGTAACAAGAAAATGGACTTTAAGAAATAATATATGGGATGTAATTATATAACTGGGCAGTATCTATGCACCAAACACGTAATTTGTTTAAAAAATATATTATTTTTGAAATTTGAAAATTTTAAGTTCATTACTTGTTGCGCGTGCAATATTTTGTTGGATCTTAACGTAATACAGCTTTATTTTGAAATTATATTTAACCTGACTAGAAATTTCGGATCCCATCGAAATGTGGGAATTTTTTTGAATTCTGTTTTGAGCGGTTGTCTGAAATTATTAATCATTGTCCTAGCTAGAAGTTGGGTTGTACTTTTAACAAACAGTAAATGGGCTATAGTAAATTACATTAGAATTAAAAATTGGGTTATACATTCTTACAAATCTCAAATGGGCTATATGTTCTCTGCCAAATCCGAGTTGTGGGCCTACTAAGTTGAGGCGTACCAAGGGATTTGTCAACTTAGTCAATATAAACGATTCTAGCTGCAGTGATCGTACAATGTCCATCCAACGGCCGTAGTGCTTCTTCAACCTCTGGTCTTCTTGCTCCAGCCGCCCAAAGCAGCGCCGGTCGTGTCGCGTGCTCCTGCCTCCCGTGGCCGGCTGTGATGTCGCGGAGGCCTCACCGCCCCGTACTACTCCCATCGCTGGCCAGGCCCTACGGCAACGGCAGCCTCACACCGCAGCCAAACCAGTGAACCCTCGTACTCCTATCCGCACGGGCTTCCACTGATGTGTCTTCCCCGGCTCCGCGTCATCCCCTTCCTAGGCCTCACCGTTGTCCACCACCCTGGTGCTCTCGGCGTGGCGTGATCAACGTGGTAAACGACCGACTTCCATCGGAAGAGTACTGTACGTGGAGAGGCTGACAGCTGGGTCGACGCGGCCGCGGAAGTGCCTCCTTATTACGCGCAAAATAATTATTCCTCCACCTGACAGCAGGGACCCACCGTACGGGCCACCTTATTTCGCGAAAAAAACGTTTCCCCCCTAATTGTTGGGACCCACCGGACGGGCCACCGTATTTCACAAAAAAAACGTTTCCCCCGCTGTCAGCTCGGACCCACCAGAAGTGCCTCCTTATTACGCACAAAAAATGAATACTCCCCCTGTTAGCTGGGACGCACCATGGTGGGAGGCTGACTTGTGGGCCTACTAAGTTGACCGGGACGGGGGCCTTTGTCAACTTTAGTCAATATGAACGATTCTAGCTCCAGTGACCGTACGATGGCCATCCAACGGCTGTAGTGCTTCTAAAACCTCTGGTCTTCTTGCTCCAGCCGCCCAAAGTAGCGCCGGCCGTGCCGCATGCTCCTACCTCCCGTGGCTGGCTGTGCTGCCGCGGAGGCCTCACTGCCCCCTACTATTCTCACTACTGGCCAGGCCCTGCGGCGACGGCAACCTCACACCGCAGCCGAACCAGTGAACCCTCGTACTCCTCTACGCGTGGGCATCCACTGTCGTGTCTTCCCTGGCTCCGCGTCATCCCCTTCCTAGGCCTCGCCGTCGTCCACCGCCCTGGTGCTCTCGGTGCGGCATGGTCAACGTGGTCAAGGAACGGCTTCCATCGGACGTGGACTGTACGTGGAGAGGCTGACAGCTGGGTCCATGGCCGTAGCAAGGAAGTGCCTCCTTATTACGCGCAAAATAATTATTCCTCCACCTGACAGCGGGGACCCACCGGACGGACCACCGTATTTCGCGAAAAAAACGTTTCCCCCTGACTGCTGGGACCCACCAGCAACATCTTCGCACGCAAGGAAGTGCATCCAAAAAAAAAAACGATTTGCCCCCCTGACTGATGGGACCCACCAGCTACATCTTAGCATGCAAGGAAGTGCATGACAGTCGGGACCCACCTGGTCGAAGCATATGTAGCGTTGTCATTCTGGTCGCGAGTACATACTGGTGGATGTAGAGGCGCGCACGTGTCGTAGTAAAGGCGTGCATGTGTCGTAGTAGAGGCACGCACGTAGCATGTACACGTACGTACAACGGCCAGGGTGCAAGAAAGAAAATACAGCCACGTATGTGTACATACGGGCGGGGTCTCGAACGCTTACTCGCGCATACATACAGTCAGGGCTCGTGTATATGGCTGGGTCGGAACGGAGAAACAGCGTCGTTATCGTGTTCATGGGGAGCCAACCGGCTGGGTCGGAACGAAATGCGTGGTCGTGTTCATCGGGAGGGCTTGGACGGAACAGGCGATGGAAACGAGGCCTCGCGTACCGCAGAACAGAGGAAACGGCCTTGTGTTCGACCGGCCACGTTCGAAACGAGATCCTGTTCATCAGGAGGGGTCTGGCGTACTGCAAAACGGAGGAAACGGACCTCCTACGGTCGAAACGGGGGTCCTGTTGATCAGGAGGGGTGTGGCGTACCGCAAAATGGACGAAACGGACTTGTGTTGGAGCGCTACGGTCGAAACGGGGGTCCTGTTCATTGGGAGGGGTGTGGCGTACCGCAAAACGGGACTCCACGGGATACTACTCATCTCCACCGTCGACCTCCTCCAGCCTCCACGGGCTACTGTTCATCAACCGTCGACCTCCTCCAGCTCATCCACGGGCTCCTGTTCATTCAGCGTCCACCACGCGCTACTCCACCAGCTATTGTTCAACCACCCCTCTCTACGGGCTCCTGTTCAACCACCCCTCCACGGGCTACTGTTCATCCACCCCTCCACCGTCTACTGTTCATCCAGCCCTCCACGGGGTCGTCCTGTTCATCCAGCCCAAACCAGCTCGATCGATCGGGGTCCTTTTCATCCAGAGGCAACGCCACGGGTCCTGTTCATCCA
>NC_041393.1:504484441-504519883 GCF_002162155.2 Triticum dicoccoides | reverse complement strand
CTCAATGTTCATCCAGAGAGGCAGCATCGGCCGGCTTCAGTTAGCAGTAGTAGCGAAGGAATCGCTCGATCGGGTTCAATTAACAGCCATCGATCAATCGCTCGGGTTCAGTAACGTGTAGCCTGCAGTGCAATCGCTCGGGTTCAGTTAGAGCCCAACGCCTTGCTCGGGTTCAGTTAGAGCCAACGTCTCGCACACACGCGCGTACGTGTACGAGAGAAACGTGCATCGCTCGGCCCCCGACCGCCCACCATAACCGGGAACTCCCCGAAATTTTCCTCGCCCTCGCTTCTACCACGGTTTTTTCCATCATGGACGGCCCAAAGAATGTCATGCAGCTGCTTCTCCGGCCCACCCAGGATGAAAATCCCATTTTCTATCATGATTGTTTGTCATAGAAGTAGGAGCCCACCACATCTATGATGATACCGGGTTTTGTCACAATTATCGTCATAGAAGTGTCATATGTATGACGGGGGAAAAATTCGTTCGGCCCAAAATGTCATGGATGTGTCTTTTTTTTTGTAGTGATACTACCTAATTTGCTACTAAATACTTTGCTACAGATATTAAGTCTTTCAGGTGTGGTTGAATTGACAACTCAGCTGCTAATACTTGAGAATATTCTTTGGCTCCCCTTGTGTCGAATCAATAAATTTGGGTTGAATGTTCTACCCTCGAAAATTGTTGTGATCCCCTATACTTGTGGGTTATCAATGGAAACAATACAATACATGCCTTGTTGCCCCTACTGTCACTAGGAAAGGACGCCGCAAGATTGAATCCAAAGCTAAGTACTTCTCCCATTGCAAGAAGAACCAATTTAGTTGGGCAAACCAAACCGATAATTCAAAGAGACTTGTAAAGATATCAAATCATGCATATTAGAATTCAGAGAAGATTCAAATAATATGCATAGATAAGCTGATCATAAATCCACAATTCATCGGATCTCGGCAAACACACCACAAAAAAGTATTACATAGAATTGATCACCAAGAACATCGAGGAGAACATGGTATTGAGAATCAAAGAGAGAGAATAAGCCATCTAGATACTAGCTATGGACCCGTAGGTTTGTGGTAAACTACTCATGCTTCATCAGAAGGGTAATGGTGTTGATGTAGAAGCCCTCCATGATGAAATCCCCCTCTGGCTGGACACCGGAAAAGGTCCCTAGATGGGATCTCATAGGTACAGAAGGTTGCGTCAGTGGAAAAGTGTTTCCGTGGATACCTCTGTTGGTTTGGGGATATATGGGAATACATAGGTGAAGAAATTAGGTCAAGAGGTGCATGAGGGGCCCACAAGGGTGGGGGCACGTCCTACCCCCCCCCCCCTCCACCCCACCTTGGGCGCGCCCTCCGTCCTTGTGGCCGCCTCGTGGCTCTTCCGACTTCATCTCCAAGTCTCCTGGTTGTCTTTTGGTCCAAGAAAAATCATCGCGAAAGTTTTATTCCGTTTGGACTCCATTTGGTATTCCTTTTCTGCGAAACTCAAAAACAGGGAAGAAATAGGAATTGCCACTAGGCTCTAGGTTAATAAGTTAGTCCCAAAAATAATATAGAATAGCATATTAATGCATATAAAACATCCAAAATAGATAATATAATAGCATGGAACAATAAAAAATTATAGATACATTGGAGACGTATCAAGCATCCCCAAGCTTAATTCCTGCTCGTCCTCGAGTAGGTAAATGATAAAAACAGAATTTTTGATGTGGAATGCTACCTAACATATTTACCCATGTAATTTTCTTTATTGTAGCATTAATATTTAGATCCATAAGATTCAAAACAAAAGTTTAATATTAACATAAAAACAATAATACTTCAAGCATACTAATAAAGCAATCGTGTCTTCTCAAAATAACATGGCCAAAGAAAGCTATCCCTACAAAATCATATAGTATGGCTATGCTTCATCTTCATCACACAAAGTATTCAATCATGCACAACCCTGATGACAAGCCAAGTAATTGTTTCATACTTTTGATGTTCTCAAACCTTTTCAACTTTCACGCAATACATGAGCGTGAGCCATGGATATAGCACTATAGGTGGAATAGAATATGGTGGTTGTGGAGAAGATAAAAGGAAGGAGAAAGTCTCACATCAACTAGACGTATTAACGGGCTATGGAGATGCCCATCAATAGATATTATTGTGAGTGAGTATGGATTGCCATGCAACGGATGCACTAGAGCTATAACTGTACGAAAGCTCAAAAAGAAACTAAGTGGGTGTGCATCCAACTCGCTTGCTCACGAAGACCTTGGGAAATTTGAGGAAGCCCATCATTGGAATATACAAGCCAAGTTCTACAATGAAAAATTCCCACTAGTATATGAAAGTGACAACATAGGAGACTCTCTATAATGAAGATCATGGTGCTACTTTGAAGCACAAGTGTGGTAAAAGGATAGTAGCATTAACCCTTCTCGCTTTTCTCTTTTTTTGTTTGGGCTTCTTTTGGCCTTTTTTATTATTTTTTGCAAAGTCCGGAGACTCATCCAAACTTGTGACAGAATTATAGCTTCCATCATCCTTTCCTCACTGGGACAATGCTCTAATGATGAAGATCATCACACTTTTATTTACTTACAACTCGATACTTAGAACAAAATGTGACTCTATATGAATGACTTCAGCGGTATACCGGGATGTGCAATGAATCAAGAGTGACATGTATGAAAGAATTATGAAAGGTGGCTTTGCCAGAAATACAATGTCAATTACATGATCATGCAAAGCAATATGACAATGATGAAGTGTGTCATAATAAACTGAACGGTGGAAAGTTGCATGGCAATAATATCTCGGAATGGCTATGGAAATGCCATAATAGGTAGGTATGGTGGCTATTTTGAGGAAGGTATATGGTGGGTGTATGGTACTGGCGAGAGTTGCATGGCACAAGAGAGGCTAGAAATGGTGGAAGGGTGAGAGTGCGTATAATCCATGGACTCAACATTAGTCATAAAGAACTCACATACTTATTGCAAAAATCTATTAGTTATCGAAATGAAGTACTACGTGCATGCTCTTAGGGGGATAGATTGGTAGGAAAAGACCATCGCTCGTCCCCGACTGCCACTCATAAGGAAGACAATCAAAAAAGAAATCTTTCTCCGACTTCATCACATAACGGTTCACCATACATGCATGCTACGGGAATCACAAACTTTAACACAAGTATCTCTCAAATTCAGAACTACTCACTAGCATGACTCTAATATCACCATCTTCATATCTCAAAACAATCATAAAGAATCAAAATTCTCATAGTATTCAATGCACTTTTTGTATGAAAGTTTTTATTATATCCACCTTGGATGCCTATCATATTAGGACTAAATTTATAACCAAATCAAGTTAACATGCTGTTTAGAATTCTAAAAATAATACTCCCTCCATCCCAAAATAAGTGTCTCAAGCTTAGTACAACTTTGTACTAGAGTTAGTACAAAGTTGAGACAGTTATTTTGGGATGGAGGGAGTATAAGTGAAGCATGAGAGTTCATAAATTTCTATAAAATAAAACCACTGCCATGCTCTAAAAAGATATAAGTGAAGCACTAGAGCAATATTGCCTAGCTCAAAAGATATAGGTGAAGCACATAGAGTATTCTAATAAATCACGATTCATGTGTGTCCCTCTCAAAAGGTGTGTACAGAAAGGATGATTGTGGCAAATTAAAAAGCAAATACTCAAATCATACAAGACGCTCCAAGCAAAACACATATCATGTGGTGAATAAAAAATATAGCCTCAAGTAAAGTTACCGATAGACGAAGACGAAAGAGGGGATGCCTTCAGGGCATCCCCAAGCTTAGGCTATTGGTTCTCCTTGAATATTACCTTGGGGTGCCTTGGGCATCCCCAAGCTTAGGCTTTTTTCACTCCTTATTCCATGGTCCATCAAATACTTACCCAAAAATTGAAAACTTCACAATACAAAACTCAACAGAAAATCTCATAAGCTCTGTTAGTACAAGAAAATAGATCACCAGTTTATGGTACTGTTGCAAACTCATTCTTTATTTATATTGTTGTAGTATCTACTGTATTCCAACTTTTCCATGGTTCATACCGCCCGATACTACCCATAGATTCATCACAATAAGCAAACAACACATAGAAAACAGAATCTGTCAAAAACAGAACAATCTGTCGCCATCTGTAACTCTCGAATACTTCTGTAATTCCAAAAATTCTTAAAAATAGGAAGACCTGGGAAATTTGTGCACCAATCCAGAGCAAAAAGAATCAGATAAAAAGCACGTTTCAATAAAATCCAGGAAATTATTTACTGGGTGCAAAAGTTCCTGTTTTTCAGCAGGATCAAAACAACTATCACCGTAAGTTATCCCAGAGTCTTACTTGGCATAAACACTAATGAAAACACAAAACTGCATTTTAATCACAGGCTAGATGAATTATTCAAAGCAAAACAGGAACAAAAAACAAAGAACAAAATAAAATTGGGTTGCCTCCCAACAAGCGCTATTGTTTAACGCTCTTAGCTAGGCATAACAACATGAATAGATCTAAGTATTGTCATCTTCTCCCTTTTGGTGATAAAGAGAGAATTTCCTATCGAGAGCGCTTATCTTTCTATTTTGTGAAAGTATGTGGCCATTAATGGTGGAAGAAAGATTAAGCACACTTCAAAAATTTGCATCTAAGCCGGCCTTCATCTCTTTGATAATTTCATTTTGATAAAAGCACATAAGGGTAGTTGATTCAACATTTTCACCTTTAGGGTGCCCAAATATAGTTTTCATCTTTTTATGAGTATTGATGGCATCCCCTTCAAGAAAACCATTTTCAAATATAGAATCCAAAACTTGCTTAAAAGAAGAGGGTAAGCCAACATAAAATCTCTTCAAGTAAATCTCAATGTGATATTGAGGCACATAGATGGCTCGAATCCTTTATAGCCTATCCCAAGCATATTTCAAAGATTCATCAAGCAAATAACGAAAAATTCTGGGGTCATCTTCATCAAAATTGTTAAAACTCTCATTAATAACCCTGGTAGATCTTTCTGTAGCATCATTATTTATGAGCTTACAGAGGACAGAGGGGCTATCCAAAGCATTAAAACCCAGGAGAAAACCCTTAGCCTTTTTGATTCGGACATAACGATAGAAAGGCAAACTTAAGCAAACAAGAGAACAGTGAGAGAGAAGGAAAATCTTTTCAAAAATTGTTTTAGAAGTGGGGGAGAGGAAAACGGGAGGCGAATGGAGAATAATGTAATGCAAGAGATGAGAGTTTATGATGGGTACTTGGTATGTCTTGACTTGGTGTAGATCTCCCCGGCAACGGCGCCAGAAATTCTTCCTGCTACTTCTTGAGCTTGTGTTGGTTTTTCCCTTGAAGAGGAAAGGGTGATGCAGCAAAGTAGAGATAAGTATTTCCCTCAGTTTGAGAACCAAGGTATCAATCCAGTAGGAGACAACGCACAAATCACTGAATACCTGCTAAAACAATCAAACAAACTTGCACCCAACACAATAAAGGGGTTGTCAATCCCTTCATGGTTACTTGGAAAAGTGAGATCTTCTAGAGATAGATAAATGATAAAGTAAATATTTTTGGTATTTTTGGTTTATAGATCGGAAAGTAAAAGATTGCAAGAATAGTAGATCGGAAACTAACGTTGCAGATCAGAAACTTATATGATGGAAAAGAGACCCGGGGGCCATAGGTTTCACTAAAGGCTTCTCTCAAGATAGAAAATAATACGGTGGGTGAACAAATTACTGGCGAGTAATTGATAGAAGGAGCATAGTTATGACGATATCTAAGGCAATGATCATGAATATAGGCATCACGTTCATGTCAAGTAGACCGAAACAATTCTGCATCTACTACTATTACTCCACACATTGACCGCTATCCAGCATGCATCTAGAGTATTAAGTTCATAAAGAACGGAGTAATGCATTAAGTAAGACATGGTGTAGAGGAATTAACTCAAGCAATATGATGAGAACCCCATCTTTTTATCCTCAATGGCAACAATACAATACGTGCCTTGCTGCCCCTACTGTCGCTGGGAAAGGACACCGCAAGATTGAACCCAAACCTAAGCACTTCTCCCATTGCAAGAAGAACGAATCTAATTGGCCAAACCAAACCGATAATTCGAAGAGACTTGCAAAGATATCAAATCATGCATATAAGAATTCAGAGAAGATTCAAATAATATTCATAGATAAGCTGATCATAAATCCACAATTCATCGGATCTCGGCAAACACACCGCAAAAAAGTATTACATCGAATAGATCTCCAAGAACATCGAGGAGAATATGGTATCGAGAATCAAAGAGAGAGAAGAAGCCATCTAGCTACTAGCTATGGACCCGTAGGTCTGTGGTAAACTACTCACGCTTCATCGGAAGGGCAATGGTGTTGATGTAGAAGCCCTCTGTGATCGAATCCCCCTTTGGCAGGACACCGGAAAAGGTCCCTAGATGGGATCTCACGGGTACAAAAGCTTGCGGCGGTGGAAAAATGTTTTCATGGATGCCTCTGTTGGTTTGGGGGTATATGGGAATATATAGCCGAAGAAATTAGGTCAGGAGGTGCATGAGGGGCCCACAAGGGTGGGGGCGCGCCCTACCCCCCTGGACGTGCCCTCCGTCCTTGTGGCCACTCGTGGCTCTTCTAAGTTCATCTCCAAGTCTCCTGGTTGTCTTCTGGTCCAAGAAAAATCATCGCGAAAGTTTTATTCCGTTTGGACCCCATTTGGTATTCCTTTTCTGCAAAACTCAAAGACAGGGGAAAAACAGGAACTGGCACTGGGCTCTAGGTTAATAGGTTAGTCCCAAAAATAATATAAAAAAGCATAATAATGCATATAATACATCCAAACAGACAATATAATAGCATGGAACAATCAAAAATTATAGATACGTTGGAGACGTATCAATTACCTTGGGGTGCCTTGTGCATCCCCAAGCTTAGGCTCTTGCCACTTCTTATTCCATAGTCCATCAAATCTCTACCCAAAACTTGGAAAACTTCACAACACAAAACTCAACAGAAAACTCATGAGATCCGTTTGTATAAGAAAATAAATCACCACCTTTTGGTACTGTTGTGAAATCATTCTTTATTTCTATTGGTGTAATATATACTATATTCCAACTTTTCCATGGTTCATACCCCCCGATAATACTCATAGAATCATCAAAATAAGCAAACAACACAAAGAAAATAGAATCTATAAAAAAATAGAATAGTCTGTAGCAATCTGTAAACTTTGTATACTTCTGTGACTCCAAAACTTCTAAAAATTAGGACAACCTGGGAAATTTGTATATCAATCTTTTGTTAAAAATTCAGATCAAAATCACGCTTCTGTGTTTTTTTAATTGTTTTACTGAGCGCAAAAGTTTCTGTTTTTCGGCAAGATCAAAACAACTATCACCATAGGCCATCCCAAAGGTCTTACTTGGCTCAAACACTAATTAAAACACCAAAACACAATTACTACAGAGGTAATAATGTGTATTTATTGAAAAACAGAACCAAAAATAAAAAACATAAAAAAATGGGTTGCCTCCCAACAAGCGTTATTGTTTAATGCCCTAGCTAGGAATAAATTATAGATCTAGGTATTGTCATCTTTGGTAGGCACGTCCTCAATTGCACAGTTATAACCCTTAGGAGATTCTTTAGTTTTATTAATAATCACACTCCTAGGCAAGAAATCAAGAAATTCACTCGTGGCAATTGGTCCCTTAATAATATTAATAAAGTTAGGGTGAACACTTATCATCTTGAGATCTTCGTTTCCTTTACTAGAATATTCACCCTTATTTTTAGGAACATAAATTAAATTAGTATCTTTAATAGGAGGAAAATTTGGAATAGTTTTAACAGAGGCAAAAGCGGAACCCAAGTTGGTAATAATATCTTCTAGCTTATCAATTCTAGTAGAACCTTGATCTAACTTCTCATTAACTATAGGTTCTTTTTCCTAATTTGATTATGAATCTTCTTATCCAAGTTTTCAATAAGCTCTACGGTAGCAATTTTATTCTCAATAATATCAAGCCTTTGCATCACATGTTCCAAAGTTAAAGTTGTTTCATTAACCATGAGTGGCGGTGAGCCTACCAAATCTATCATAGAATTATAAGCATCCCAAGTGTGGCTCCCCAAGAAATTACCTCCGGTAATGGTATCTAGCACATATCTATACCAAGTAATAACACCCACATAAAAATTATGGAGGAGAACGGTAGTAGATTGCTTACAAGTAGATCTATTTTGAGCATTGCAAATTCTATACCAAGCATCTTTTAATTTTTTTCCCTTCCTTTGTTTAAAATTGAGAACCTCACTTTCAGGTGTACTAACAATGGTAGAAGAACTAGCCATGAAAGCAAAACAAGCGATCTAGCACACGAGCAACCAAAAAGCAAATGAAAAGACGAACGGAAGATAGGCGAATAAAAAGGCAAACCTTTTTGTGTTTTTCTGAAAATGTTTTAGAAGTGGGGGAGAGGAAAACAAGAGGCAAATGGAAAATAATGTAATGCAAGAGATGAGAGTTTATGGTGGGTACTTGGCAGGCTTGATGTAGAACCTCCCCGGCAACAACGCCAAAAATTCTTCCTGCTACTTCTTGAGCTTGCGTTGGTTTTTCCCTTGAAGAGGAAAGGGTGATGCAACAAAGTATAGATAAGTATTTCCCTCAGTTTGAGAACCAAGGTATCAATCCAGTAGGAGGTACAAGCAAGTATCCAATCTATGCACCTTCACAAACAATCAAACACTCGCACCCAATGCAATAAAGGGGTTGCCAATCCCTTCACGGTCACTTGCAAGGATGAGATTTTATAGAGACAGATAAAAAATATTACTAAAACATAAAGCAAAGCAAAATAAATAAATTGCAGTAAGGTATTTTTGGGTTTTTTTGGTTTATAGATCTGAAAATATATGATGGAAAATAGACCCGGGGGCCATAGGTTTCACTAGAGGCTTATCTTTTGAAAGAAAACATACAGTGGGTGAACAAATTACTGTCGAGCAATTCATATAAAAGCTCAAAGTTATGATGATATACAAGGCAATGATTATGAATATAGGCATCACGTCCGTGTCAAGTAGACCGACTCCTGCCTGCATCTACTACTATTACTCCACACATCGACTGCTATCCAGGTGTCAGGACCCCGAGTCAATGCCACATCGATCTAGCATGTAACACCTCATATCACTTTGCGGCCTCACGCACGGTATCCCCACGGGTGTCGCCTTACCTTTGCCTGGGACCGTTTGCACCTTTTGGCACATGTATATGATAGTGTCGCTAGCATCCATATGATAAGGAGCCCGGGCTGACATGGCTAGTTGTAAACCCAAAGTGGCACAAACTTACAGGGACAGGCATCCATGACCCAGCATCGAACGTGTCGGTCATCAGTGAGTGAATCCAGGCTGTAGCACTGGGCTAGCAGGACTCTGGTGAACCGGGCTGTAGCGGGCTAACAGGACTCCGGTATTCATCGCGTGACATTTCCCCGAAGGGACAGACACAGGAACGAAGAAGGACACATGCCGGCCAGCCTAAGTGTTCCGGAGCAGTAGCAAGCTACCATGGCTTAGTGGAAGCACTAGGAGACATTTCCCGGTAAGAGAGGCTACTAAGGATAAACAACTAGATAGTCAGATCCCACACATACCAAGCATTTCAATAACATACACACAATATGCTCGATATGTGCAAATACAACATGGCATCACAACATGACTCTACAACTCAAGTGTTTATTCAGTAGGCTCCGAGGAGCGAGATATTACAAACATGGGTCTCATGACCCAACACTCAGAGCATACAAGTCAAAGCACAAGCGGAAGCTTAACATGTCTGAGTACAGACATCTACAAATGAAAAAGGCTGAGAAGCCTGACTATCTACCAGATCCTGCCGAGGGCACAAGATCGTAGCTGAGGTAACAAGCTAAACGTCGAAGTCCACATGGAACTACTAGCGAGACTGAAGTCTCTCTGCAAAAACATAAATTAAGCAACGTGAGTACAAATGTACCCAACAAGACTTACATCAGAACTATCTACATATGCATCATTATCAACAAAGGGGTGGTGGGGTTTAACTGCAGCAAGCTAGCTTTGACTCGGTGGCTATCCTGAACTACGACTGCAAGTAACTCTTTTGAGGTGGCGCACACGAGTCCACATATTCACCATATCAATACACCACTATGGATCCGCTCCCATCTCCCTACGAGAACGCCATCCATAGCACTCACGCTTATCTTGCGTATTTTGGAGTATCCACTTTCACTTGTCTATGAACTGTACAGGCAACCCAGAAGTCCTTTACCGCAGACACGGCTATTCGAATAGATAATGTTAACCCTGCAGGGGTGTACTTCTTCACACACGCTCTCACCACTTACCGCCGTTTACACGACATGTACTCGGCAACCTTCAAGCGGAAGCACAGCGAGGGTGTCGGCCACGACCTGACTAACCACACAAGTCTCTCGTCCAGGTTTATCGCCTATTAGGGTTCCATCCGCAAGGAGATCCGGCCGGGGTGTCGCTCACGGCCCCAAACGATGTGAGCAGGGTTCCCAAGCCCACCATCCGGGTGCCACTTGGTACACCGTGCCACTGTGCCTAGTCTGTCCCAAGCCCACCTGTACCGGGTGCCACTTGGTAGACTACTAACACTACCTACAAACACCAGAAACTAGTTGCAACTCCTGGACAGAGATCATGTTGATTAATAAGTCGAGAGGGGTTGAGTTACCGGAACCCAATGTGTGGTAGTAACTGTTCATGGATCACAAACACAGAACTCAGTTCCTGAGGATGGTTTCAATGAGACAACCCACCATGTACTCCTACATGGCCTCTCACCACTACCTTTACCAAATCGTGTTCACACACTTAGCTCACACATAGTAGGACATGTTTACACACCTCCGATTCATTCCCGATGAATCAGACCTGACTCAACTCTAAGCAGTAGCAGGCATGACAAACAAGCATGAATGAGTAGGCACAACAGGGCTCAAACAACTCCTACTCATGCTAGTGGGTTTCATCTATTTACTGTGGCAATGACAGGTCATGCAAAGGATAAAGGGGTTCAGCTACCGCAGCAAGTAACAGATGAATCGGTGTTGTCCTAATGCAGTAAAAGAGAGCAGGAGCGAGAGAGTAGGATTGTATTGGAATGAACAAGGGGTTTTTGCTTGCCTGGCACTTCTGAAGATAATATAGTTCTTCATCAGTGTCATCGAACTCATCGTCGGTACCACGTCTACTGAGGGGGAACAAACACCGGCAACAGAGAAAGAACACAATCAATGCAATTCAACAATATGATGCATGAGTGTGACATGGCAATATGCTGTGATTTGAGCTAATGCAACTAGCAGCAGGTTAAATGAAGTTGGTTTGAACCTTAGGTTCAAATTCAAACTCCATATGTGAAGGTTTAAATGTCATTATATGATTTGGCCTAAACAGCAGCTACAAGTTGTTCTAACATGCATGAAAATGGTACAGATGGATAGATTGGATTTTTCTGATCATTTTTCATATATAATTTGTTTCATTTGGAGCTACGGTTGAATTTCTATGATTTTTAGAAGTTCATAATATTTTCTGGAATTTCCTGGATTATTTTTAATCCAGAAAATGATTAATGACATCAGCACTGTGTCACTGCTGCGTCAACAGGTCAACTGGGTCGCCCAGAGTCAAACCTGACGGCTGGGACCCACGGGTCTGTGTAACAGGGCAAGAACAGAGGCTGAACAGTGGGGCCAAGTCAACGTTGACGTGGCAGGGCCAACTGACAGGCGGGCCGGCAGGTTTAATTTACGCTAAACAGGGAATAAATCCCAGGGTTAATTAGGGCATTGGACCCACTTTCAGTTGCACATGGTTTAGTTAGCGGGGTGATTAGCCCCTAATTAAATGTGCCACGTCATCAACAACGGCGGTTAGCCGCCGGCGACCGAATCGCGCGGCGGTGGCGCTCGGGGTCGCGATGTAGTCCACGTAATCAACCGCCGTTTGGACCTACGGCTAGCTGAGGGCGGCGCGCATCCAGTGGAACAAGCGGGAGGCCGCAGGGACGGCGGATCTCGCCGGAGCGGAGCTCGCGGCGGCGGCCGGAGTTCGTCTCAAGCGAGTCCGGGGCTGCAGTGCTCGGGCGAGCCAACGGAGTGGCTAGGCAGCCTCCTGGAGGCACCAGGAGCGTATCAGTACCCCTGGAGCGAACAGGAGAAGCTCGGGAGCACGGGCTCGCCGGTCATGGCGGTCGGCGGCCGCGGCTGATCTCGGGGCTGCGGCTAGAGGGCGAAAATGACGCGGGGAAGAGAGGGGAAAAGCGGGGGAGCTCACAGGGAGGCCGATGAGTAGCTCAGCGTGCTCGGGGACGCTCGGAGGTCGGCGAATCGAGCGACGGTGTTCGTCGGAGCAGACGAGGAAGATGGCGATGTTGACAACGTTAAAGGGCATCCGCGGGCGCGTTCTTTGGCTTGGAGCTTCACGGCATCAAGGCGGAGCTAGAGGAAATGGCAACGGGGCAAGGGGACGGCGGTGGGCGCGGTGGCAGTGAGCGGCGGCGACGGATGCGCTCGGCACGGGTGAGAGAGAGAGCAGAGGAGGGGAGAGGCACGGGAGAGTGAGCGAGGGGGTTCCACGGGGTGCGTGGCGTCGTTGGAGATGTCTAGAGCGTCGAGGACGCAGGCAAGCAGGGTGGAGGTGGCCGCACAGTGGTGCGCGCGCGTCGGGCACGCGCCCGTCCTCCTGGCAGGGAGGAAGACGACAGGGAGGGGGTGGCTTGGTGGGCTGGGCCGCCAGGTAAGTTAGCCAGGTAATTCTCTCTCTCTCTCTCTCTCTCTCTCTCTCTCTCTCTCTCTTTTATTTCCTCTTTTCTATTTTTCTGCAATTTTGTGGCTTTACTAAAAATATCTAGGCATTTTCAAAAATCACCAAACTGTGCATGCCCAATGTTTAGAATATATCCAACATGGAACATTTTGGTTTAGGATTATTTGGACATTTAAAATATTTACTAGCATTTAAATACCCAAATGCAATTAACTAATAATTTAATCCAGTGACCCTCTGTTGTCCTAGAAAAGTGTGCACCATTTTTGTCAGAGGTTCTAAACGAAGGCAAAGATGATGAACATTTTAGAAGGGCATTTCGGGTTCATTGAAAATGATTTTAGTAAACCCTAGTTGGTTTAAGGGGGGTGCTGGGGGTTCTGTCATCCCCAATTAAACTTAAAAAAAATTAAACATGATGCAACAAGATGCAACACCAGGTTGTACCAGAAGCTAGGGATGTGACACCAGGATGCATCTAGAGTATTAATTTCAAAAGAACAGAGTAACACCTTAAGTAAGATGACATGATGTAGAGGGATAAACTCAAGCAATATGATGAAAACCCCATCTTTTTATCCTTGATGGCAACAATACAATACGTGCTTCGCACCCCTACTTTGTCACTGGGTGAGGACACCGCAAGATTGAACCCAAAACTAAGCACCTCTCCCATTGCAAGAAGAACCAATCTAGTTGCACAAACCAAACCAATAATTCAAAGAGATATACAAAGATATCAAATTATGCATATAATAATTCAGAGAAGATTCAAATAATATTAATAGATAATCTAATCATAAATCCACAATTCATCGGATCTCGACAAACAAATCGCAAAAGAATATTACATCGGATAGATCTCCAAGAACATCGAGGAGAACATTGTATTGAAGATCAAAGAGAGAAAAAGTCATCTAGCTACTAGCTATGGACCCATAGGTTTGTGGTAAACTACTCACGCTTCATCAGAAGGGCAATAGAGTTGATGTAGAAGCCCTCCATGATCGAATCCCCCTCCGGCAAGGTGCCGGAAAAGGCCCCAAGATGGGATCTCGTGGGTACAGAAGGTTGTGGCGGCAAAAAAGTATTTTGGTGGACGCTTCTGGTCATTTGGGAATATTTGTGAATTTATAGGCCAAAGATTAGGGTTGGAGGAGCTCCGAGGGGCCCACAAGCCCTCAGCCCCCCCCCCCCGGGCGCGCCCCTGAGGCTTGTGGTCGCCTCGGGACTCCTCTGACTTCATCTCCAAGTCCTATGGGTGTCTTTTGGTCCAAGAAAAATCATCGCGAAAGTTTTATTCTGTTTGGACTCCGTTTGATATTCCTTTTCTGTAAAACTGAAAAACAAGGGAAAAAAATTGGCACTGGACTCTAGGTTAATAAGTTAGTCCCAAAAATAATATAAAATAGCATATTAATGCATATAAAACATCCAAAACAGGTAATATAATAGCATGGAACAATCAAAATAATAGATATGTTGGAGACGTATCAGCGCTCCAGCATGGTGCTTCGCGTCGTCCTTGCGGCACGGATCTGCAAGGCATGTGGCACGGGAGTCCAGCAATGGGTGCCACCAACACGGATCTGCCAGTCAGAGGCCTTGCGGACTCCGTTGACCTGATGGTCGCCCGGCGGCCCAATGGTCGGGCGGCCGGATTCTAGTGGCTCCAGAGATGTCATACGCTAGCGATCGTGGCGTGAGGTCTTCCTCATGCCCCTCTCGTTGGATCTATTGTGGATCATCTTTGCACGCGGCTCTTGCCATCGGCTGGTCCAAATCTCCGACAGAGATGTTCGTGGCTAGCCCGGTGGGTGCCGGGGTGGGATCTTGTCTGGGCGAAACTGTTGGGTAACGTAGTAATTTCAAAAAAAATCCTACGCACACGCAAGATCATGGTGATGCATAGCAACGAGAGGGGAGAGTGTTGTCCACGTACCCTCGTAGACAGTAAGCGGAAGCATTAGCACAACACGGTTGATGTAGCCGTACGTCTTCACGATCCGACCGATCCAAGTACCGAACGTACGGCACCTCCGAGTTCAGCACATGTTCAGCTCGATGACGTCCCTCGAACTCTGATCCAGCCGATCTTCGAGGGAGAGTTCCATCAGCATGACGGTGTGGTGACGATGATGATGTTCTACCAACGCAAGGCTTCGCCTAAGCACTGCTACGATATTATCGAGGTGTAATATGGTGGGGGGGGGGGGGTTCCGGTAACCCCCCGGTACTCCGGTATATATCCGATAACCCCCTAAACCATTCCGGTGTCCGAATATAGTCGTCCAATATATCAGTCTTCATGTCTCGACCATTCCGAGACTCCTCGTCATGTCCGTGATCACATCGGGACTCTGAACTATCTTTGGTACATCAAATCACATAAACTCAGAATGTAACCGTCATCTAACTTTAAGCGTGCGGACCCTACGGGTTCGAGAACTATGTAGACATGACCGAGACACGTCTCCAGTCAATAACCAATAGCGGAACCTGGATGCTCATATTGGCTCCTACATATTCTACGAAGATCTTTATCGGTCAAACCCGCATAACAACATACGTTGTTCCCTTTGTCATCGGTATGTTACTTGCCCGAGATTTGATCGTCGGTATCTCAATACCTAGTTCAATCTCGTTACCGGCAAGTCTCTTTACTCGTTACGTAATGCATCATCCCGTAACTAACTCATTATCTACATTGCTTGCAAGGCTTATAGTGACGTGCATTACCGAGAGGGCCCAGAGATACCTCTCCAACAATCGGAGTGACAAATCCTAATCTCGAAATATGCCAACTCAACATGTACCTTCGGAGACACCTGTAGAGCTCCTTTATAATCACCCAGTGACGTTGTGATGTTTGGTAGCACACAAAGTGTTCCTTCGGTAAACGGGAGTTGCATAATCTCATAGTCATAGGAACATGTATAAGTCATGAAGAAAGCAATAGCAACATACTAAACGATCAAGTGCTAAGCTAACGGAATGGGTCAAGTCAACCACATCATTCTCCTAATGATGTGATCCCGTTAATCAAATGACAACTCATGTCTATGGTTAGGAAACACAACCATCTTTGATCAACGAGCTAGTCAAGTAGAGGCATACTAGTGACACTATGTATGTCTATGTATTCACACATGTATTATATTTCCGGTTAATACAATTCTAGCATGAATAATAAAACATTTATCATGATATAAGGAAATAAATAATAACTTTATTATTGCCTCTAGGGCATATTTCCTTCAGTCTCCCACTTGCACTAGAGTCAATAATCTAGTACACATCACCATGTGATTTAACACCAATTTTCACATCTATATGTGATTAATACCCATAGTTCACATTGTCATGTGATCAGCACCAAAAGGTTTTACTAGAGTCGATAATCTAGTTCACATCGCTATGTGATTAACACCCAAAGAATACTAAGGTATGATCATGTTTTGCTCGTGAGAGAAGTTTAGTCAACGGGTCTGTCTTATTCAGAGCCATATGTATTTTGCAAATATTCTATGTCTACAATGCTTTGCAGGGAGCTACTCTTGCTAATTGCTCCCACTTTCAATATGTATCCAGATTGAGACTTAGAGTCATCTGAATCGGTGTAAAAGCTTGCACCAATGTAACTCTTTACGACGAGCTTCTTTTATCGCCTCCTTAATCGAGAAACATCTCCTTAGTCCTCACTAAGGATATTCTTGACCGATGTCCAGTGATCTACTCCTAGATCAAAATTGTACTCCTTTGCCAAACTCAGAGCAAGGTATACAATAGGTCTGGTACACAGCATAGCATACTTTATAGAACATATGACTGAGGCATAGGGAATAACTTTTCATTCTCTTTCTATTTTCTGCTATGGTCAGGTTTTGAGTCTTACTCAACTTCACACCTTGTAATACAGGCAAGAACCCTTTCTTTGACTGATCCATTTTGAACTTCTTCAAAACTTTACCAAGGTATGTGCTTTGTGAAAGTCCAATTAAGCGTCTTGATCTATCTCTATAGATCTTGATGCCCAATATGTAAGCAGCTTTACTGAGGTCTTTCATTGAAAAACTTTTATTCAAGTATCCTTTTGTGCTATCCAGAAATTCTATATCATTTCCAATCAACAATATGTCGTCCACATATAATATCAGAAATGCTACATAGCTCCCACTCACTTTCTTGTAAATACAGGCTTCTCTAGAAGTCTGTATAAAACCATATGCTTTTATCATACTATCAAAGCTTTTATTCCAACTCTGAGAGGCTTGCACCAGTCCATAGATGGATCACTGGAGCTTGCACATTTTGTTAGCACCTTTAGGATTGACAAAACCTTCTGGTTGCATCATATACAACTCTTCTTTAATAAATCCATTAAGGAATGCAGTTTTGACATCCATTTGCCAGATTTCATAAAATGTAGCAATTGCTAACATGATTCGGACAGACTTTTAAGCATCGATACGAATGAGAAAATCTCATTGTATTCAACACCTTGAACTTTGTCAAAAACCTTTTTCGACAAGTCTAGCTTTGTAGATAGTAACACTACTATCAGCGTCCGTCTTCCTCTTGAAGATCTATTTATTTTCTATGGCTTGCCGATCATCGGGCAAGTCCACCAAAGTCCACACTTTGTTCTAATACGTGGATCCCATCTCAGATTTCATGGCCTCAAGCCATTTTGCGGAATCTGGGCTCATCATCGCTTCCTCATAGTTCGTAGGTTCATCATGGTCTAGTAACATGACTTCCAGAATAGGATTATCATACCACTCTGGTGTGTATCTTACTCTGGTTGACCTACGAGGTTCGGTAGTAACTTGATCTGAAGTTTCATGATCAATATCATTAGCTTCCTCACTAATTGGTGTAGTGGTCACAGGAACCGGTTTCTGTGATGAACTACTTTCCAATAAGGGAGCAGGTACAGTTACCTCTTCAAGTTCTACTTTCCTCCCACTCACTTCTTTCGAGAGAAAACTCCTTCTCTAGAAAGGATCCATTCTTCGCAACAAATATCTTGCCTTTGGATCTGTGATAGAAGGTGTACCCAACAGTTTCCTTTGGGTATTCTATGAAGACGCACTTCTCCGATTTGGGTTCGAGCTTATCAGGTTGAAACTTTTTCACATAAGCATCGCAGCCCCAAACTTTAAGAAACGGCAACTTAGGTTTATTGCTAAACCATAGTTCATACGGTGTCGTCTCAACGGATTTAGATGGTGCCCTATTTTAACGTGAATGCAGCTATCTCTAATGCATAACCCCAAAACGATATTTGTTAATCGATAAGATACATCATAGATTGCACCATATCCAATAAAGTGCAGTTACGACATTTAGACACACCATTACGCTATGGTGTTCCATGTGGCGTGAGCTGTGAAACTATTCCATGTTGTTTTTAAATGAAGGCCAAACTCGTAACTCAAATATTCTCCTCTATGATCAGATCGTAGAAACTCTATTTTCTTGTTACGGTGATTCTCCACTCCACTCTGAAATTCTTTGAACTTTTCAAATGTTTCAGACTTGTGCTTCATTAAGTAGATATACTCATATCTGCTCAAATCATCTGTGAAGGTCAGAAAATAACGATACCTGCCACGAGCATCAACACTCATTTGACCGCATACATTGGTATGTATTATTTCCAACAAGTCAGTAGCTCGTCCCATTGTTCCGGAGAACGGAGTTTTAGTCATCTTACCCAAAAGGAACGGTTCGCAAGCATCAAATGATTCATAACCAAGTGATTCCAAAATTCCATCTTAATGGAGTTTCTTCACGCGCTTTACACCGATATGACCCAAACGGCAGTGCCACCAATAAGTTGCACTATCATTATTAACTTTGCATCTTTTGGCATCAATATTATGATTATGTGTATCACTACGATCGAGATCCAACAAACTATTTTCATTGGGTGTATGACCATTGAAGGTTTTATTCATGTAAACAGAACAACAATTATTCTCTGACTTTAAATGAATAACCGTATTGCAATAAACATGATCAAATCATATTCATGCTCAACACAAACGACAAATAACATTTATTTAGGTTTAACACTAATCCCGAAAGTATAGGGAGTGTGCGATGATGATCGTATCAATTCTGGAACTACTTTCAACACTCATCGTCACTTCATCCTCAACTAGTCTCTGTTTATTCTATAACTTCTGTTTCAAGTTACTATTTTTTAGCAACCGAACAAGTATCAAATACGCAGGGGCTACTATAAACACTAGTAAGGTACATATCAATAACCTATATATCAAATATACCCTTGTTCACTTTGCCATCCTTCTTATCCACCAAATATTCATGGTATTGCTGCTTCTAGTGACCATTTCCTTTTGCAGTAGAAGCACTCAGTTTCAGGCTTTAGTCTAGCTTTGGGCTTCTTCACGGAAGTGACAACTTGCTTGCCATTCTACTTGAAGTTCCCTTTATTTCCCTTTGCCCTTTTCTTGGAACTAGTGATATTGTCAATCATCAACACTTGATGTTTTTTTCTTGATTTCTACCTTCGTTCATTTCAGCATCACGAAGAGCTCGGGAATCGTTTTTGTCATCCCTTGCATACTATAGTTCATCACGTAGTTCTAGTAACTTAGTGATGGTGACTAGAGAACTCTGTCAATCACTGTCTTATCTGGAAGATTAACTCCCACTTGATTCAAGTGATTGTAGTACTCACACAATCTAAGCACTTGCTCACTAGTTGAGCAATTCTCCTCCATCTTTTTGGGCGAAGTATTTGTCAGAGGTCTCATACCTCTTGACATGGGCATGAGTCTGAAATATCAATTTCATCTCATGGAACATCTCATATGTTCCGTGACGTTTCAAAAATGTTTTTGTAGTCCCGGTTCTAAGCCATAAAGCATGGTGCACAAAACTATCAAGTAGTCATCATATTGAGCTAGCCATACGTTCATAACGTCTGCATCTGCTCCTGCAATAGGTCTGTCACCTAGCAGTGCATCAAGGACATAATTCTTTTGTGCAGCAATGAGGATAAACCTCAGATCACGGACCAAGTCCGCATCATTGCTACTAACATCTTTCAACTTAGTTTTCTCTAGGAACACATATAAAAACATAGGGAAGCAACAACGCGAGCTATTGATCTACAACATAATTTGCAAAATACTACCAGGACTAAGTTCATGATAAATTAAAGTTCAATTAATCATATTACTTATGAACTCCCACTTAGATAGACATCCCTCTAATCATCTAAGTGATCACGTGATCCAAATCAACTAAACCATGTCCGATCATCATGTGAGATGGAGTAGTTTTCAATGGTGAACATCACTATGTTGATCATATCTACTATATGATTCACGCTCGACCTTTCGGTCTCAGTGTTCCGAGGCCATATCTGTATATGCTAGGCTCGTCAAGTTTAACCTGAGTATTCCGCACGTGTAACTATTTTGCACCCGTTGTATTTGAACGTAGAGCCTATCACACCCGATCATCACGTCGTGTCTCAGCACGAAGAACTTTCGCAACGGTGCATACTAAGGGAGAACACTTATACCTTGAAATTTAGTGAGATATCATCTTATAATGCTACCGTCAATCAAAGAAAAATAAGATGCATAAAGGATAAACATCACATGCAATCAATATAAGTGATATGATATGGCCATCATCATCTTGTGCTTGTGATCCATCTCCGAAGCACCGTCATGATCACCATCATCACCGGCGCGACACCTTGATCCCCGTCGTAGCATCATTGTCGTTTCGCCACCTATTGCTTCTACGACTATCGCTACCGCTTAGTGATAAAGTAAAGCAATTACACTGCATTGCATACAATAAAGCGACAACCATATGGCTCCTGCCAGTTGCCGATAACTCGGTTACAAAACTTGATCATCTCATACAATAAAATATATCATCACGTCTTGACCATATCACATCACAACATGCCCTGCAAAAACAAGTTAGACGTCCTCTACTTTGTTGATGCAAGTTTTACGTGGCTGCTACGGGCTTAGCAAGAACCATTCTTACCTACGCATCAAAACCACAACGATAGTTCGTCAAGTTAGTGTTGTTTTAACCTTCTCAAGGACCGGGCGTAGCCACACTTGGTTCAACTAAAGTTGGAGAAACTGACACCCGCCAGCCACCTATGTGCAAAACACGTCGGTAGAACCAGTCTTGCGTAAGCGTACGCGTAATGTCGGTCCAGACCGCTTCATCCAACAATACCGCCGAACCAAAGTATGACATGCTGGTAAGCAGTATGACTTGTATCGCCCACAACTCACGTGTGTTCTACTCGTGCATATAACATCTACGCATAAAACCAGGCAAGGATGCCACTGTTGGGTAACGTAGTAATTTCAAAAAAAATCCTATGCACACGCAAGATCATGGTGATGCATAGCAACGAGAGGGGAGAGTGTTGTCCATGTACCCTCGTAGACCGTAAGAGGATAGCACAACATGGTTGATGTAGTCGTACGTCTTCACGATCCGACCGATCCAAGTACCGAACGTACGGCACCTCTGAGTTCAGCACACGTTCAGCTCGATGACGTCCCTCGAACTCTGATCCAGCCGAGCTTCGAGGGAGAGTTCCGTCAGCACGACGGCGTGGTGACGATGATGATGTTCTACCGACGCAGGGCTTCGCCTAAGCACAACTACGATATTATCGAGGTGGGATATGATGGAGGGGGCACCGCACACGGCTAAGAGATCAATGATCAATTGTTGTGTCTAGAGGTGCCCTCCTGCCCCCATATATAAAGGACCAAGGGGAATGGGGCGTCCGGCCAGGGGAGGGCGTGCCAGGGAGGAGTCCTACTCCCACCGGGAGTAGGACTCCCTCCTTTCCTAGTCCAAGTAGGAGAGGGGAAGGAAGGGAGAGAGGAGAGGAAGAAAAGGGGGGGCCTCCTTGTCCTATTCGGACTAGAGGGGGAGGGGGCGCGGCCTGCCCTGGCCGCCCCTCCTCTTCTCCACTTAGGGCCCATGAGGCCCATTAACCCGCCGGGGGGTTCCGGTAACCCCCCGGTACTCCGGTATATATCCGATAACCACCGGAACCATTCCGGTATCCGAATATAGTCGTCCAATATATCAATCTTCATGTCTCGGCCATTACGAGACTCATCATCATGTCCGTTATCACATCCGGGACTGCGAACTATCTTCGGTACATCAAATCACATAAACTCATAATGTAACTGTCATCTAACTTTAAGCGTGCAGACCCTATGGGTTCGAGAACTATGTAGACATGACCGAGACACGTCTCCAGTCAATAACCAATAGCGGAACATGGATGCTCATATTGGCTCCTACATATTCTACGAAGATCTTTATCGGTCAAACCACATAACAACATACTGTCAGGACCCGACTCAATGCCATATCGATCTAGCATGTAACACCTCATATCACTTTGCGGCCTCACGCACGGTATCCCCACGGGTGTCGCCTTACCTTTGCCCAGGACCGTTTGCGTCTTTTGGCACACGTATATGATAGTATCGCTAGCATCCATATGATAAGGAGCCCGGGCTGACATGGCTAGTCGTAAACCCAAAGTGGCACAAACTTACAGGGACAGGCATCCATGACCCAACATCGAACGTGTCGGTCATCAGCGAGTGAATCCAGGCTGTAGCACTGGGCTAGCAGGACTCTGGTGAACCGGGCTGTAGCGGGCTAACAGGACTCCGGTATTCATCGCGTGACATTTCCCTGAAGGGACAGACACAGGAACGAAGAAGGACACATGCCGGCCAGCCTAAGTGTTCCGGAGCAGTAGCAAGCTACCATGGCTCAGTGGAAACACTAGGAGACATTTCCCGATAAGAGAGGCTACTAAGGATAAACAACTAGATAGTCAGATCCCACACATACCAAGCATTTCAATAACATACACACAATATGCTCGATATGTGCAAATACAACAAGGCATCACAACATGACTCTACAACTCAAGTATTTATTCAATAGGCTCCAAGGAGCGAGATATTACAAACATGGGCCTCATGACCCAGCATTCAGAGCACACAAGTCAAGCACAAGCGGAAGCTTAACATGTCTGAGTACAGACATCTACAAATGAAAAAGGCTGAGAAGCCTGACTATCTACCAGATCCTGCCGAGGGCACAAGATCGTAGCTGAGGTAACAAGCTAAACGTCGAAGTCCACGTGGAACTATTAGCGAGACTGAAGTCTCTCTGCAAAAACATAAAATAGGCAAACGTGAGTACAAATGTACCCAGCAAGACTTACATCAGAACTAACTACATATGCATCATTATCAACAAAGGGGATGGTGGGGTTTAACTGCAGCAAGCCAGCTTTGACTCGGTGGCTATCCTGTGCTACGACTGCAAGTAACTCTTTTGAGGTGGCGCACACGAGTCCACATATTCACCATATCAATACACCACTATGGATCCGCTCCCGTCTCCCTGCGAGAACGCCATCCATAGCACTCATGCTTATCTTGCGTATTTTAGAGTATCCACTTTCACTTGTCTATGAACTGTACAGGCAACCCAGAAGTCCTTTACCGCGGACACGGCTATTCGAATAGATAATGTTAACCCTGCAGGGGTGTACTTCTTCACACACGCTCTCACCACTTACCGCCGTTTACACGACATGTACTCGGCAACCTTCAAGCGGAAGCCCAGCGAGGGTGTCGGCCATGGCCTACCTAACCACACAAGTCTCTCGTCCAGGTTTATCGCCTATTCGGGTTCCATCCGCAAGGAGATCCGGCCGGGGTGTCGCTCACGGCCCCAAACGATGTTGTAGGGTTCCCAAGCCCACCTCGACGGGTGGATCTACGTTTGGTACACCGTGCCACTGTGCCTAGTCTGTCCCAAGCCCACCTGTACCGGGTGCCACTTGGTAGACTACTAACACTACCTACAAACACCAGAAACTAGTTGCAACTCCTGGACAGAGATCAAGTTGATTAATAAGTCGAGAGAGTCAATTAAGGATCCCAATGTGTGGTAGTAGTTGTTCATGGATCACAAACACAGAACTCAGTTCCTGAGGACGGCTGCAATGAGACAACCCACCATGTACTCCTACATGGCCTCTCACCGCTACCTTTACCACATCGTGTTCACACACTTAGCTCTCAACAGTAGGACATGTTCACCACATTCCAATTCATCCCCGATGAATCAGACCTGACTCAACTCTAAGCAGTAGCAGGCATGACAAACAAGCATGAATGAGTAGGCACATCAGGGCTCGAACAACTCCTACTCATGCTAGTGGGTTTCATCTATTTACTGTGGAAATGACAGGTCATGCAGAGGATAAAGGGGTTCAGCTACCGCAGCAAGTAACAGATGAATCGTTGTTGTCCTAATGCAGTAAAAGAGAGCAGGAGAGAGAGAGAGTGGGATTTTATCGGAATGAACAAGGGGGTTTTGCTTGCCTCGCACTTCTGAAGATAATATAGTTCTTCATCGGTGTCATCGAACTCATTGTCGATACGTCGTCTACTGAGAGGGGGCAAACACCGGCAAACAAGGAAGAACACAATCAATGCAATGCACAATATGATGCATGATCATGACATGGCAATATGTTGTAGTTTGAGCTAATGCAACTAGCAACCAGATTAAATGAAGTTGGTTTGAATCCAAGATTCAAATTCAAACTCCACATGTGATTATTTAAATGCCATTTAATTGAATTGTCCTAAACAGTAGTCATAAGTTTCTCTAACATGCATGAAAATGGTACAGATGGATAGATTGGATTTTTCTGATCATTTTTCATATATAATTTATTTCATTTGGAGTTACGGTTGAATTTCTATGAATTTTACAAGTTTGCACTATTTTCTGGATTTTCTGATTTATTTTAAATCCAGAAAATCATTTACTGCGTCAGCATTGCATCATGTTGACCTCAGCAGGTCAACAGAACCGGTCCAGGTCAAACCTGAAGCGTGGGTCCCGCATATCAGTGACTCAGGCTGGTTAGTCCCACAGACATGTGGGTCCAGTCAACGCTGACTAGGCCAAAGTCAACGCTGACACGTGGGCCACAGGGTTATCACTAATCTAAACAGAAAACTAATCTAACCTAAACATGCTCTTGGGCCCACATGGCAGTGGCCCGGGGGGGTTAGCTGGCCGTGATTAACACTAATCACGCGGCCACGTCGGACACACCGGCGGTTAGCCGGCGACCAAACAGAGCGGCGGAGGTCCTCGTCCGGCCGTTTTCGGCGACGGGAGGTCGTGCGGGTGGGTTCTGCGGGACCGGTGCGACGAGGCGCGCCGGACAGTGGCAACGGCGGGTGCTGGGGTGGCCGGAGACGACCGCAGCGTCGACCACGACGGCGGCCAGAGCTCGGTCAGGTGCGGGTGCGGGGCTGCAGAGCGGTAGGGAAGGAGCTGGTGGCCTAGATGGCACCCACGGGCCACCAGAAGCGCTCTGGTGCCACGGGTTCGGGCGGAGGGGCTCGGGGCAAGGGAGCTGGGCGGCCATGGCGGACGGCTGTGCTCGGGCACGCGGGCGGGGGTGTTGTGGCACGGGAACAAGCAAAGCAAAGGAGGGGAAACGGGAAGGAGCTCACAGTGAACTCGATGGCGTAGTCGATGAGGTCGGGGACGCACTGGAGCCCGCGAATCCACGGCGAGGTTGCCGGCGGCCGGAGGTTGAAGATGAGGATGGGAACGATGCTGCAGGGCTCTTCCGCTCGCGTGGCTTGGCGGAGATGGCGTAGAGGTCGACGGCGGGGCTTCTTGGCGCGTCGGGGAGGCGTGCGGAGGCCGGTGGCCGTGGTGGTTCTCGTCGGCGCGCCGCGAGGCGCTCGGTGGCTGCGCGTGCGAACACTAGGGGGAGAGAGAGGAACCAGGGAGAGAGGGGATGAGGCAGAGGGGTTCGTGGCAGCTCCGCGACGCGACTAGAGAGCTGGGGAGGCAGGCAGGCTGCTGTCGGCGTGGCGCGCTCGCGCGGGGGCGTGCTCCGCTTCTCCTCTGCCTTCTGGCAAGAGGAGGGGGATGACTGGCAGCGGTGGTGGGCTAGGCCAGCTCTTGGGCCGGCCAGCTGCAGTGCTGGGCCGCACAGGTAAGCCAGGTAGTTTCCTCTCTCTTTCTGTTTTTCTATTTTGTTTTTGTTTTCTAATTATTTGCCTCTGTTTTGAGCTTAGGAAAAATACCAAGGCATTTCCTAAAATCCTGAAAATATTCATGGACACTTGCTGAATTATTTCAGTGGCCCAAAAATAGTTCCAACATTATTTGAACATTTAAATTATTTATAGTATTTAAATGCCCAAAGTCAAATACTATATGATTTAATTCAAAAACCCAGAATGGCCTAGAAAAATGTGCACCATTTTTGGGAGAGGTTCTAGATCAATCCAAAAATAGTGAACTTTTCTAAAGGGCATTTTGTGTTCATTGAAAAGATTTATGGTTGACCCTATTTGATTTAATTTTGGTGCTAGGGTTTGTCAATCCCCATTTCAAGTTCATTCGAAAAGTTAAACATGATGCACACATGAAGGGCTAGCCTAGTGCATGCCAGGACTAGGGATGTGACACATACGTTGTTCCCTTTGTCATCGCTATGTTACTTGCCCGAGATTTGATCGTCGGTATCTCAATACCTAGTTCAATCTCGTTACCGGCAAGTCTCTTTACTCGTTACGTAATGCATCATCCCATAACTAACTCATTAGCTACGTTGCTTGCAAGGCTTATAGTGACGTGCATTATCGAGAGGGCCCAGAGATACCTCTCCGACAATCGGAGTGACAAATCCTAATCTCAAAATACGCCAACTCAACATGTACCTTCGGAGACACCTGTAGAGCTCCTTTATAATCACCCAGTTACGTTGTGATGTTTGGTAGCACACAAAGTGTTTCTCCAGTAAACGGGAGTTGCATAATCTCATAGTCATAGGAACATGTATACGTCATGAAGAAAGCAATAGCAACATACTAAACGATCAAGTGCTAAGCTAACGGAATGGGTCAAGTCAACCACATCATTCTCCTAATGATGTGATCTAGTTAATCAAATGACAACTCATGTCTATGGTTCGGAAACACAACCATCTTTGATCAACGAGCTAGTCAAGTAGAGGCATACTAGTGACACTATGTATGTCTATGTATTCGCACATGTATTATGTTTCCGGTTAATACAAATCTAGCATGAATAATAAACATTTATCATGATATAAGGAAATAAATAATAACTTTATTATTGCCTCTAGGGCATGTTTCCTTCAGAAACCTCCGGCCGTCGGTGGCGGCCATGTTGTCGATGACGCTCTAGGCGTCATTTCCGTCCTTGGTGGCGATGGCGAGGTCAACTCCTCCTATTCCCTCCTCTGTATGTGCGCCGGTGAAAACCCTAGTTCCATGTGAATGGGCGGGCGGCGGCGTCATGACATTGTCACCTCCTTGGAGGCGTCGTCTTGGGCATTGAAACGGAGGGTGTGTGCGGTGAGCATGGATGGTTCGTGGTGCCGCAGGTGATGTGGTGTGGCATCTACTGTGTCGATGACGGTGGGTCTCGGCGACGTGGTGCAGCAAGGTCCTAGTGATGGTTGTGTGTTGATGGACGCGCGCAGGGTGGTGGTGTTCTCTGGCGTCATGGTGACATCGACGACAGATGAGCCTCGCAAGATCTATGCAATGATCCATCCTGAAGAAGGGACGGCGGAAGATGGCGATGGTAGATCCTATAGCGTGTGCATGTGGTGCGCGTTGTGGGACACCTAGACCGGTTGGTACTCTCAGCTTGCTAGGCGGGCGGCTTTTTGAGGCCACTGGATTAGATAGTGTCCGTTGATTCGGTGAGGGCACATCTTTATACTTGTAGGTGTTACGACTTTGTTCGCCACGAAGGTGGCTTTGGGTTGATCTTTGTATTTATTTTGTCAGTCTCTGATGAATAAGTTAATAAAGATGATTGCATGCATCATTTTGATGTAGAGGCCAGGGGTAATCCTCCTTCTCCAGAAAAGAAGAAAAAAAGGTCTTCACATCATCAAGTCCAACCAAATGGGAGAGAAGCGGGCCATCATATGAGGCCGCCAGTTCCTCCTCAGTTTTGGGGTGACCGGGTGAGCTCGAGGGCTCAAACACTTAGAAGAACCTTTAATTGGTCGATCTTCACATGTTTAAGCGCCCCGACTGGGGCATACACACATCCTCCTCGTTCTTTCCCACACTAATCTCAACGTTCTTAATGCCTCCTCGTTCTTTCCCACACTAATCTCAACGTACTTAATGCCTGTTTGGGACTGATCCGTTTCACTAAAATCAGTTTCGCTCCACTAAATTCACTTTGGAGCAGTTTCATACAGAAGTTGTAGCACTACCAAAGGGAATGTTTGGCTTCCATCTAGCTCCAAATTCAAGAATGGGAAATTTGGTGCAAAGGATCTATTTGATTGGTTGAGGGGGGGCAAAGGGGTATCCACTTACTAGTGGCAGTGATGGGTAATTTCCCCAACTTCAGCTTCTAGAGTTTTTTGGAGCACCCCCTACAGAGCTTCATAAAAAACTGGGAGTCGTACCCCGGATTCTAGTTTTTTTGCGGAACGGCAATATCATGGAGCTACCCCGTTTGGCTTGTGTTTTCTGGAGCGGAGCTGAATTTTAAGGAGTGGAGTTGTCCCAAACAGGCTCAAATCTAGTGAATGAGATGTGATCTTATTTCACACTTTGTGTCATCGGGCACGAAATGTGTTTCGCGTAAACTGTTGAGGTTTTTATGTATTTATGTTACAGAGGCTGGAAGCAGTAAAACTATGTATAAAAAAGAAGTTGACGCAACAGTCTAACATTTTGAAATGAAACGGAGGCACTCATAGGATCACAGTAACCTGGAAGAATCTGAGAAGGGCAGTATCAGGACCATGCTGCGTGCTCATATTCCTCCTCCACTACACATGCAAAAGTTGTCTTGTAACTTCAAACCTGCCAGGAAGCCAGCGCCTAAATAACAAATAAACACATGCATGCAGTCTGCATGGAAAGCATCCAGTTCAAGTATTACTGTATTAGCCGTCCATGGTCCAATCAACTGTTTTTGCAAAAGCTCCGAAAAGATGAGGGGGTGAAATATATTAGGAGCAAGAGGTGACATAAAGCCTTTTCGTTTATAGCAGGTGACATGACAAGCTTTTCCTTGCCCCTAGCTAGCTCTCTTCTTTTGCATGTGACAGTATAACAAAAGAATATGGATAACATTGATTCTCTCTCATGCATGCCACTGAGAAGGTTTTGGAACCAAAGATATTCCTCAAGGAAAAAAGGAAGATTTTGGAACTAAAGCCCCCCCCATCACCTTACTTTGCCATCTTAGTTTGCTTGGACATGGAATATTTCTTCACACATGTGTATCTCGCAAAACTATTAAATAATCTAACATGTAAACAAATGGACCAATTCAACAGAGCATATACCAGCTTTACAAAGGTATCATTTCCTTCTTTTCCCAAATTTTAGCTTCTTTGCTCGGACATATGTCAAAAAGTAAAAGTAAATTGGTGTACACAATAATTAACCAATGAAGCAATAGAATCAGAAAGCAAGAAAAGATGTATGGTATACTCCTGATTATTCAATACTAATAGGCTGACAATTGACCGAAAAGACCACGATAAACGATGATTGTCACAATGATTTGCATTGATCAGCGTGAGCAACCACAGCCGACGGTGAACTGACCTTCTCTTATGATGTCATGACCTTTGTTTTATGTACTCTCCTTTTTTTTCTGTTTCCCCTTTTGCTTTTGCTCAAATATCATCTTTGTCTCTTTAGACATTCGAATTTGTGCACTCAGATGAAACTTCCATCGCTCTATCTAGACACATTGGGAGAAGAGAAAGGTAAATCTAGAGAGAGAGACGGGGGGAGGGGGGGAGGGGGGGATAAAAGCTGGGGTTTGATTTTGTTGGACACTTTGCCTTTTGGGTGTTTCTTGGAAGCCACTCCTCCTATGCTGCTATACCTGTGCTTTTTGGTCTTGTAGACGATTGGTTAAATGTATGCTGATCCTATCATGGCAGTAATGATGTTTGGGCTCGGCTTGGGTACCTCTCCAAGACCGGCTAATGCCTACGGTGCATGGCGGATGTGTTGCTCTTTCACCCATGATGATCCTGGTTGTCAGAAGGCCAGAAGGATGGGTACTGCCATTCTGTGCCCTCCTTGCTCCCTGATGTTTCCTGGAAGAAAAGGAGGGGTAAAAATTAGAAGTGTTGCAGAGATAAGGGAGTTGCATGATATATGTAAAAAAAAGTAGAACAAACGTTGAGACAGTGGCGTACAACTAGGATTAGACCGGTGAAAGTGGCGTTCCACGGTAAAAAAAATAGAACATTTATCTAGTTGTACCGGTCTAATATTCCTAGTTTAACTACAATGAAGAAAAATGGCACGACAAGCAAGAAGAAGAACAAATCTAGCAGCACTGGATACAATAGTAAGGCTTCCCTAAATATGTGCGCCATTATTGGTACTATACATACGAGCTTCCCATGTTCAACAGCAAAAAGATGTGAAGTGTGTGTGTGTGTGAGAGAGAGAGAGAGGGAGAGAGAGAGAGAGATTTCTTACTCCTCCTTTGGACCTTCTCGATGTACATCCCATGATCACCTCTTCGAGGCCAGAAGTCGACCGTCCATCGAACTTTCGCGTTTGGTGTGGCCGCTCATCCTCCTAATCACATTCGTTTTGTGTCACAGATTAATCAAACCAAACCATAAGAACAAAGTGTATACACTTACGTACAACGCAAAAAAAAATGCATGGATCAATGCTGGTGAGCTACCTGATTATGGTAGCTCGGTGCCCCATGACCGTAGGGCTCCGCTGTCGGCGCCGTAAGCACAACCGAGCCCTGGTGGACCGGAATCAGTGTGGCAATGGGGTCCGTCGGTGTGCTTACTTGGAACGCCGCTGTCGACGAGCGGTGGTGCTCCTGTTGGAGGCCGGGGTAGTGGTGGTGGTGGCGCCGGTGATCGTGCTCATCCACGACGTGATGCCGCTGCTGCTGTTGGTGCTGCTGGAGCTGATGGTGAAGCGCTGCAGGACGATGCAACACTCCCTCGTCAGCCCTAACTTGCACCACTTGGTGATCTGATCCTCCCATTCCCACCTGCGTGTATACAGATTAGCTGTAAATGTTAATACTCCTCAGAGTACTTGCACGGTACAAATCGTACGTAATAATTAACTACATTGACAAGTATTCCTTTCATTATGAATTATAAGATGTTTTGGATATTTCAATATGGATTACATACGGACTGAAATGAATGAACAAACATGCTAAAACGTGTTTATATACATCTGATTCGGAAAAAAGTTAGAACATCTTATAATTTGGAACGGAGAGATGCTACATGGTAACCATAACTTAGTTGATTGGCCTGTACTCCCTCCGTCTGTAAATACTTGTCATTAAAATGAACAAAAAGGGATGTATCTAGAACTACAATACATCTAGATACATCCCTTTTTATTCATTTTGATGACAAGTATTTCCGGACGGAGGGAGTATATAGTAAGCATAACTTAATTTTGTTACTTCTCTAAAAAAAACTTGATTATGTTACACCCAAGCTTCTATTGATGAGTAAACGTCTCACTGTTTGGTAGACAGGGAAAGTGAACAAATTTAGAAAGTAGGGCAAGAGATATTATTATTCTTAGATCTTATATATGCTGATACATATATAAACATGTGGGTAATGAATAGACCGTTCGTGCCCTTAATTAGGGTTGCTTGCTGTGTGGACAAAGTGATGCCCTAATTAAGCACAGCATTTGACACTGTGCAGATTGTGGACTAGGCGTGTAGAACTGACCTACAACCAGTTTGTGTACGTCTTCTTACATCTTAATTAATTGCATGGTATGGAAATATGTGTTACTTCAACCTTGCATGCATGCATGTAGGTCAAAGACATCCATCACTTTAGGTAAGATCTCCACCCTAGCTATTACTGTTTTCTTCCAGAATTTCCCTCACCTTACCATTATGTTAATTCATTGATCAGATTGTGCTGAATGGACACATTTGCCTTGACACCACAGTGACCCCACAACCCTCACAGACAAAAACATTGCATCAAATTCCTACCTACATTTCGTCGATAATAGAAAAGGGGAACATTTCAACTCCAAGATACCTTCCAACTCCAAATGCATCCAAATTGAAATGAAAAGGACACGAACCCGATAATGCGAGCAGTTCTGGCTATATAGGTAGGCTCAGGAAGTTGGAATCATATATACTCTATAACACAACGGAAGTGTCGTGCATACGACACTTGAGGCTAGGATTGCAATATGATGCTTAATCCGGTGGGCTCCGTTGCTTTGGGCTGATGCATCGAAGGCTCCCATGTAAGGTCGTAATAAAATCGTACGAGATACAGCGTGTCTACCAGGACTATTAGTGAGGGCTAGCTATTGAGTTTCTGAAGATTGCACATCAGGTTTCCTTGGATGTGCCAAACACACGATGGCATGAGTTATGCCGTAAACATCTATTGGTACCATTTCTTAGTCGCTTCCACGCTACAGCTTGGAAAGCAACACAAATAAGTCATGCCACAAACAAATTTAACCGAATAGAAATCTTCTGAACCACAAACTTTAAATACAAATTTTATCTAAACCCGGAGAAGCAAAACAAATACACAAAATACATATAACTTCTTGTTTACTAGTATATACTTTTTGTTCATGCACAAATCACATTATAATGACTTACATCAGTCGATGTGCTCTTGTGTACTCGACAATCCAATATTCGTGATGAATGTCAGATCGGCGTTTTTGGTTTGACATTGCTCTTCATGAAAGGTTTTGATTTTGTCATCCACTCGCCCTAGCCACAATATATCTCCCAAATTTTAAAATGACAAAAAACATCCAGTAATTTAAAACAATGATTTCTTTTCTTGTGGGTCTTTGATGTTTAAACTAGGCTACAATGTATGGCTCCTCTCCACCTCCTTGCTCCTTGAACCCACCTGCTCTTCCTCCCTACCTTATTGTCGGGAACCGTATAAGGCTATCCTAAGTTCCGCGACATCAAGAGGGAAGGGGTTGGCATCATCCGTTTAACGCAAGTGAGACCCTAGCCCCGCTAGGCGGATGTCGTCAGTGCTGGTCATCATCGTTCTCTTCACCACTCGGGTCAACCTCCACACTCCCTTTTCCGTCCCTCGGCACATCCCTCTTACTCCCTATTCCTCTCTCCATCGGGCATGCCCGACCTCCCTCCCTTCCTCCTCTCATATCGACATCGGTTGCATGTAGATCCAAATTGTGTTTTTTTTTTCTTCTGAAAAGGAGGGTATCCCGATCTAGAGTCGGTAGGTGAGTGTTTCACTCTAAGTTGTTCAATGTGCACTTTCCCTTGATATCTTGGTTATTTTTGGATCCCCCGGTCTCTCCCTCCCCCTCTCCCCACAAGAGTATGTTAGATTGAACGGCCGAGGAAATGCCAAAAAAAAAGCTTATCTTTCATCTAAAAAACATCTAGCACTCGTGCCACAGGCCCGAATACCCCAACTACTACTAGAAGAGATTGATCAAAACTCACCTCCTCGACGGTGTTTCTGAACTGCGCGAAGCTAAAGTCCTGGATGTGTGTGGTGCCCTGGAATGCGGCGTTGACCATGTCAGACGGGGTCATGCGCACCGCCGGTGATGTGCCTGCACTGTCGACCCTCCTCTTCTGCACGGCGGACCTGCCAGTGCTAGATGGTACTGATGCCGAGGCTCCATCCCCGACGCCGCACTGCCTCGGCTGCGTCTGGTAGAAGATCTTAGAGACAACGAGCTCGCCCTCGCGCTCTTCCTCAGACTCACCGAGGTGATACTGGTGCATCACCCAGTTGGTCTTCTCGGGCTTTCGGTGCTTGCCGAAGTTGGTGTAGAGCACCAAAATCTTCTTGCACCCCCTCTGTCGGCCGCCCACAGCCACCGGCCGCGTCTTGCCAGTCTTGTGCCACCGCGTCTCGCTCCGCTGCTGCTGTTGCTGCTGCTGGTGTGCTGCACCCGCAGCCGCTGATCCGGCGGAGGAGAGAGTGGAAGCGTCTACAATTGCCGGCGGCTGGATCTTCCGGCGCTTGCGGGTGCCGGTGGTGTAAGCCTTGGATGGCCGGTGGAAGAAGTGCCTGCTCAGACCGTCCTTGGACACACCTGCATGAGCATGGCCACGGATGTCAGGACGTGCATGCCACCCGAGGAATAGTCATGTCTATTTTGGTTGGACAACTTTGAAAAGAAAAAGCGAGAGAAAATAGACAGTGATGCAACTATGCGACATCAGCCCGTCGGCTGTTGGAGGATATAACAACCTTGAGAGGGGGACAAAACCTAACTTTGGAAGCTAGGGGCAGATCTCATGTCACATTTCATTCTGGAGAGAGAGAAATATGCCACGGCCATTAATGCCGTACGTGCAGTATCGAGAGATATGGGTGTACAATATTTCTTCCTTTTGTTCCAAGATTCCTACAACGCCCTTGAAAATCTACCAGTGATATTTTTCATGTGTATGGAGATGTGCGCATCAAGTATTCAAATGCAACTTTTTTTTTGAGGGGAAATGCAACGAAACAAATCCCAAAACACGAAAGAGAAGATGGTGAATGTATACACAATAAACTGACGAGAACCCAAAAAAAAACCTGAGCCTGAGCTACGAAACAAGAAACTGAAATTGCAGTATTCCAAAAACTAAAACATTGTATTTCGAAAGAAAAAATATCCCAACAGAAGAAAACACTTTGAAGAGATTGGAAACGTACGGTAGCTAGCTAGAAACAGATGTTTTAGATAGATTATTATTAAGTTACTAAGCTAGAAGTTAGCCTCCAGACAATAAAAAAACTATAGAAATTAACCTGGCAGTTTTTCTGGGTGGGTGTAACAGATTCCATCCTCCCCCTCAATGGTGGGTATGAACTCGTCGATGAGAGGGTGAGACGGGGCCGCCACCGCCGCCGTGCCGCCGGACTGGACTTTCGCCTCCAGATGCTCGATCAGTTCCTGATCCGTCGGGTCGAATTTCACCCCAGCCGGGAGCCCCACCCAATCCTGCATACATATACATGATGAATCAACGGAAATAAAGCCTATAGCATAACCGAAGTTGTCACGGGCCGGGATCATGCGTATGTACCAGCTTCTGGTCGATCTTGTGGCCGCACCTGGGACAGCAGCTCGAGTCCGACATGTACTTGCGGTGCTCCTCAATCCTCGATCCGATGAGGTGGTGGCCGCCGCTGCTTGTTCCTCCTCCTGCCGTTGCCGTTGCACCATCGTCCATGTCTCAGTCGTCACCTCAGATACTCCTGCCAAGGGGACAGTAGCACCTTGCCTGGCTATCTTCCCAACCTAAGCATGATCACATGTAAGAGAGAGGATTATTCACAGGGTGGAGGGAGGAGGAGGAGGAGGAGGGGGATGGAGACAGGAGAGATAGGGGTGGAGAGGAAAGGGAG
>NC_041393.1:504481056-504484135 GCF_002162155.2 Triticum dicoccoides | reverse complement strand
GAGGAAGTAATAAAGATTTGGAGACCAGAATTCCATGTGTTGATCGCTTTAACTGAAGGGATAGAGATAGAGAGAGAAAGGAAAAGGTTCTCCAGGTACACACGAAACACCTTTGGACATACGCTAGATCAAGCTGTCCCTCCCTATAACTCCACCTATTTCATTTCCCAAAAAAATAAACCTCCACCTAGAGAGATACTACATACTCTATTTTCCGGTTTACAAGGCTTACTCGTTTCTCATATCTCTAGGTCGACGATTTGACCAACATAATACGAGTTATATTTCACATAAAAAATACCAGTAGAAACTTCAAAAGTTATATTTTCAATGATATAATTATTATAATACACAATTCATATTAAGTTGGTAAAACTGACAACCTAGGAGTATGCCCAGGACTTATAAACTGGAAAGGGGTAGTATGTCTCTGCTATGCGTGCACACTTCTATTGCTCACTTAATGCTGCTCCTAAATATAAAATTAATTCAGTTGATACTAGAGTGATACTCAAGACTAATATGAATCACAATTTTGGGCATTGTATTTTCTAAATATAGGATATATTGCAGTATTGATTGGCGCAGTCATCCTAGAATGGTTCGAGAAAATTGGAATGTTTTTATACTGGACATATTGCAACGTTTTGGATATATTTAATTCTTATACTAAATAGTATTACTGGCAAAAAATTCAGAACAAAAAATATTATTGTTGTTGGGGAACGTTGCAGAAAATTAAAATTTTTCCTACGGTTTCACCAAGATCCATCTATGAGTTCATCTAAGCAACGAGTCAAGGGGAAGAGTTTGCATCTACATACCACTTGTAGATCGCGTGCGGAAGCGTTCAAGGGGATGGTGATGATGGAGTCGTACTCAACGTGATTCGGATCACCGATGACCAAGTGCTGAACGGACAGCACCTCCGCGTTCAACACACGTACGGGACGGACGACGTCTCCTCCGTCTTGATCCAGCAAGGAGGAAGGAGAGGTTGAGGAAGGCAGCTCCAACGGCAGCACGACGGCGTGGTGTAGTTGGTGCAGAAGTACTCCGACAGGGCTTCGCCAAGCACGTACGAAGGAGGAGAGGTGTTGGGGAGGGGAGGGGCTGCACCTTGAGTTGTGTGTCCAGCAGTCCTCCCCTCACCCCTCTATATATAGGAGGAGAGGGGCAAGGGGGCCGGCCCTCTAGGGGAAACCCTAGAGGGGGGCGGCGGCCAAGGGGTGGGGGGCTTGCCCCCCAAGCAAGGGGGTGCGCCCCCTTTAGGGTTTCCCCCCCAACCCTAGGCGCATGGGCCCAAGGGGGGGGCGCCAAGCCCACTAGGGGCTGGCTGCTATCCCTACGCAGCCCAAGTGGCCCCCCGGGAGGGGTGGCCCCTCCCGGTGGACCCCCGGAACCTCTCCGGTGGTCCCGGTACAATACCGGTATGACCCCGAAACTTTCCGGTGTCCGTTTAACAACTTCCCATATATAAAACTTTACCTCCGGACCATTCTGGAACTCCTCGTGACGTCCGGGATCTCATCCGGGACTCCGAACAACATTCGGTAATCACATACTTGTCTTCCTGATAACCCTAGCGTCACCGAACCTTAAGTGTGTAGACCCTACGAGTTCGGGAGACATGCAGACATGACTTAGACGACCTCAGGTCAATAACCAACAGCGGGATCTGGATACCCATGTTGGCTCCCACATGCTCCTCGATGTTGTCATCGGATGAACCACGATGTCGAGGATTCGATCAAACCCCGTATACAATTCCCTTTGTCAATCGGTACGTTACTTGCCCGAGACCCGATCGTCGATATCCCAATACCTTGTTCAGTCTCGTTACCGGCAAGTCACTTTACTCGTACCGTAATGCATGATCCCGTGACCAAACACTTGGTCACCTTGAGCTCATTATGATGATGCATTACCGAGTGGGCCCAGAGATACCTCTCCGTGACACGGAGTGACAAATCCCAGTCTCGATCCGTGTCAACCCAATAGACACTTTCGGAGATACCTGTAATGCACCTTTATAGTCACCCAGTTACGTTGTGACGTTTGGTACACCCAAAGCACTCCTACGGTATCCGGGAGTTACACGATCTCATGGTCTAAGGAAGAGATACTTGACATTGGAAAAGCTCTAGCAAACGAACTAACCGACCTTTGTGCTATGCTTAGGATTGGGTCTTGTCCATCACATCATTCTCCTAATGATGTGATCCCGTTATCAATGACATCCAATGTCCATAGCCAGGAAACCATGACTATCTGTTGATCACAACGAGCTAGTCAACTAGAGGCTCACTAGGGACATATTGTGGTCTATGTATTCACACGTGTATTACGATTTCCGGATAATACAGTTATAGCATGAATAAAAGACTATTATCATGAACAAAGAAATATAATAATAATACTTTTATTATTGCCTCTAGGGCATATTTCCAACAGTCTCCCACTTGCACTAGAGTCAATAATCTAGTTACATTGTGATGAATCGAACACCCATAGAGTTCTGGTGTTGATCATGTTTCGCTCGCGAGAGAGGTTTAGTCAACGGATCTGCGACATTCAGATCCGTATGTACTTTGCAAATTTCTATGTCTCCATCTTGAACATTTTCACGGATGGAGTTGAAACGGCGCTTGATGTGCCTGGTCTTCTTGTGAAATTTGGGCTCCTTCGCAAGGGCAATAGCTCCAGTATTGTCACAGAAAAGTTTGATCGGCCCCGACGCATTGGGTATGACTCCTAGGTCGGTGATGAACTCCTTCACCCAAATAGCTTCATGCGCTGCCTCCGAGGCTGCCATGTACTCCGCTTCACATGTAGATCCCGCCACGACGCTCTGCTTGCAGCTGCACCAGCTTACTGCTCCACCATTCAACATATACACATATCCGGTTTGTGACTTAGAGTCATCCAGATCTGTGTCGAAGCTAGCGTCGACGTAACCCTTTACGACGAGCTCTTCGTCACCTCCATAAACGAGAAACATGTCCTTTGTCCTTTTCAGGTACTTCAGGATATTCTTGACCGCTGTCCAGTGTTCCTTGCCGGGATTACTTTGGTACCT
>NC_041393.1:504470804-504480579 GCF_002162155.2 Triticum dicoccoides | reverse complement strand
AGCATGGCATACATAATAGATCCTATGGCTGAAGCATAGGGGATGACACTCATCTCTTCTTTATCTTTTGCCGTGGTCGGGCATTGAGCCGAGCTCAATCTCACACCTTGCAATACAGGCAAGAACCCCTTCTTAGACTGATCCATTTTGAACTTCTTCAAAATCTTATCAAGGTATGTGCTTTGTGAAAGACCTATGAGGCGTCTCGATCTATTTCTATAGATCTTGATGCCTAATATATAAGCAGCTTCTCCAAGGTCCTTCATTGAAAAACACTTATTCAAGTAGGCCTTAATGCTGTCCAAGAATTCTATATCATTTCCCATCAAAAGTATGTCATCTACATATAATATGAGAAATGCTACAGAGCTCCCACTCACTTTCTTGTAAACGCAGGCTTCTCCATAAGTCTGCATAAACCCAAACGCTTTGATCATCTCATCAAAGCAAATGTTCCAACTCCGAGATGCTTGCACTAGCCCATAAATGGATCGCTGGAGCTTGCATACTTTGTTAGCATTCTTAGGATCGACAAAACCCTCCGGCTGCATCATATACAGTTCTTCCTTAAGATAACCGTTAAGGAATGCCGTTTTGACGTCCATCTGCCATATCTCATAATCATAGTATGCGGCAATTGCTAACATGATTCGGACGGACTTAAGCTTCGCTACGGGAGAGAAAGTCTCATCGTAGTCAATCCCTTGAACTTGCCGATAACCCTTAGCGACAAGTCGAGCTTTATAGATGGTGACATTACCATCTGCGTCTGTCTTCTTCTTAAAGATCCATTTGTTTTCTATCGCTCGCCGATCATTGGGCAAGTCAGTCAAAGTCCATACTTTGTTTTCATACATGGATTCTATCTCGGATTTCATGGCTCCAAGCCATTTGTTGGAATCTGGGCCCGCCATCGCTTCTTCATAGTTCGAAGGTTCATCGTTGTCTAACAACATGATTTCCAGGACAGGGTTGCCGTACCAATCTGGTGCGGAACGTGTCCTTGTGGACCTACGAAGTTCAGTGGCAACTTGATCCGAAGTACCTTGATCATCATCATTATTTTCCTCTTCAGTTGGTGTAGGCATCATAGGAACATCTTCCTGAGCTGCACTACTGTCCCGCTCAAGAGGTAGTACTTCATCGAGTTCTACTTTCCTCCCACTTACTTCTTTCGAGAGAAACTCTTTTTCCAGAAAGCATCCGTTCTTGGCAACGAAGATCTTGCCCTCGGATCTTAAGTAGAAGGTATACCCTATAGTTTCCTTAGGGTATCCTATGAAGACGCATTTTTCCGACTTGGGTTCGAGCTTTTCAGGTTGAAGTTTCTTGACATAAGCATCGCATCCCCAAACTTTTAGAAACGACAGCTTAGGTTTCTTCCCAAACCATAATTCATACGGTGTCGTCTCAACGGATTTAGACGGTGCCCTATTTAAAGTGAATGTAGCTATCTCTAGAGCGTATCCCCAAAATGATAGTGGTAAATCGGTAAGAGATATCATAGACCGCACCATATCCAATAGAGTGCGATTACGACGTTCGGACACACCGTTACGCTGAGGTGTTCCAGGCGGCGTGAGTTGTGAAACGATTCCACATTTCCTTAAGTGTGTATCAAATTTGTGACTTAAGTATTCTCCTCCACGATCTGATCGTAAGAATTTTATCTTTCGGTCACGTTGATTCTCTACTTCATTCTGAAATTCCTTGAACTTTTCAAAGGTCTCAGACTTGTGTTTCATCAAGTAGACATACCCATATCTACTCAAGTCATCTGTGAGAGTGAGAACATAACGATATCCTCCGCGAGCCTCAACACTCATTGGACCGCACACATCGGTATGTATGATTTCCAACAAGTTGGTTGCTCGCTCCACTGTTCCGGAGAACGGAGTCTTGGTCATCTTGCCCATGAGGCATGGTTCGCATGTGTCAAATGATTCATAATCAAGAGACTCTAAAAGTCCATCAGCATGGAGCTTCTTCATGTGCTTGACACCAATGTGACCAAGGCGGCAGTGCCACAAGTATGTGGGACTATCGTTATCAACTTTACATCTTTTGGTATTCACGCTATGAATATGTGTAACACTAAGTTCGAGATTCATTAAGAATAAACCATTGACCATCGGAGCATGACCATAGAACATATCTCTCATATAAATAGAACAACCATTATTCTCGGACTTAAATGAGTAGCCATCTCGTATTAAACGAGATCCAGATACAATGTTCATGCTCAAACTTGGCACCAAATAACAATTATTAAGGTTTATAACTAATCCCGTAGGTAAATGTAGAGGTAGCGTGCCGACGGCGATCACATCGACCTTGGAACCGTTCCCGACGCGCATCGTCACCTCGTCCTTCGCCAGTCTCCGCTTATTCCGCAGCTCCTGCTGTGAGTTACAAATATGAGCAACGGCACCGGTATCAAATACCCAGGAGTTACTACGACTACTGGTAAGGTACACATCAATTACATGTATATCAAATATACCTTTAGTGTTGCCGGCCTTCTTATCCGCTAAGTATTTGGGGCAGTTCCGCTTCCAGTGACCCTTCCCCTTGCAATAAAAGCACTCAGTCTCAGGCTTGGGTCCATTCTTTGACTTCTTCCCGGCAACTGGCTTACCAGGCGCGGAAACCTCTTTGTCGTCCTTCTTGAAGTTCTTCTTACCCTTGCCCTTCTTGAACTTAGTGGTCTTATTGACCATCAACACTTGATGTTCTTTCTTGATTTCAACCTCTGCTGACTTTAGCATAGAAAATACTTCAGGAATGGTCTTTACCATCCCCTGCATGTTGTAGTTCATCACAAAGCTCTTGTAGCTTGGTGGGAGCGACTGAAGGATTCTGTCAATGACTGCCTCATCAGGGAGGTTAATATTCAGCTGGGTCATACGGTTGTGCAACCCAGACATCTTGAGTATGTGCTCACTGATAGAACTATTTTCCTCCATCTTACAACTATAGAACTTGTCGGAGATGTCATATCTCTCGACCCCGGCGTGAGCTTGGAAAACTAGTTTCAGCTCCTCGAACATCTCATATGCTCCGTGATGCTCAAAACGCTTTTGGAGCCCCGGTTCTAAACTGTAAAGCATGCCGCACTGAACGAGGGAGTAATCATCAGCACGAGACTACCAAGCATTCATAATGTCTTGGTTCTCTGGGACGGGAGCGTCACCTAGCGGTCCTTCTGGGACATATTGTTTCCTGGCAGCTATGAGGATGATCCTCAGGTTCCGGACCCAGTCCGTATAGTTGCTGCCATCATCTTTCAGCTTGGTTTTCTCTAGGAACGCATTGAAGTTCATGTTGACATGAGTGTTGGCCATTTGATCTACAAGACATATTTGCAAAGGTTTTTAGACTAAATTCATGATAATTAAGTTCTAATCAAATTATGAACTCCCACTTAGATTAGACATCCCTCTAGTCATCTAAGTGTTACACGATCCGAGTCGACTAGCCCGTGTCTGATCATCACGTGAGACGGACTAGTCATCATCGGTGAACATTCTCATGTTGATCGTATCTTCCATACGACTCGTGTTCGACCTTTCGGTCTCCGTGTTCCGAGGCCATGTCTGTACATGCTAGGCTCGTCAAGTTAACCCTAAGTGTTTTGCTGTGTAAAACTGTCTTACACCCGTTGTATGTGAACGTAAGAATCCATCACACCCGATCATCACGTGGTGCTTAGAAGCGACGAACTTTAGCAACGGTGCACAGTTAGGGGAGAACACTTCTTGAAATTGTTGTAAGGGATCATCTTATTTACTACGTCGTCCTAAGTAAACAAGATGCATAAAACATAATAAACATCACATGCAATTATATAAAGTAGTGACATGATATGGACAATATCATATAGCTCCTTTGATCTTCATCTTCGGGGCTCCATGATCATCTTGTCACCGGCATGACACCATGATCTCCATCATCATGATCTCCATCATCGTGTCTTCATGAAGTTGTCACGCCAACGACTACTTCTACTTCTATGACTAACGCGTTTAGCAATAAAGTAAAGTAAGTTACATGGCGTTCTTCAATGACACGCAGGTCATACAAAAAATAAAGACAACTCCTATGGCTCCTGTCGATTGTCATACTCATTGACATGCAAGTCGTGAATCCTATTACAAAGAACATGATCTCATACATCACAATTCATCATTCATCACAACTTCTGGCCATATCACATCACATGATCAATCGCTGCAAAAACAAGTTAGACGTCCTTTAATTGTTGTTGCATCTTTTACGTGGCTGCAATTGGGTTCTAGCAAGAATGTTTTCTTACCTACGAATAACCACAACGTGATTTTGTCAACTTCTATTTACCCTTCATAAGGACCCTTTTCATCGAATCCGCTCCAACTAAAGTGGGAGAGACAGACACCCGCCAGCCACCTTATGCAACTAGTGCATGTCAATCGGTGGAACCGGTCTCACGTAAGCGTACGTGTAAGGTTGGTCTGGGCCGCTTCATCCCACAATGTCATTGAAGCAAGAAAAGACTAGTAGTGGCAAGTAAGTTGACAAGATCCACGCCCACAACAAAATTGTGTTCTACTCATGCAAAGAGAACTACGCATAGACCTAGCTCATGATGCCACTGTTGGGGAACGTTGCAGAAAATTAAAATTTTTCCTACGGTTTCACCAAGATCCATCTATGAGTTCATCTAAGCAACGAGTCAAGGGGAAGAGTTTGCATCTACATACCACTTGTAGATCGCGTGCGGAAGCGTTCAAGGGGATGGTGATGATGGAGTCGTACTCAATGTGATTCGGATCACCGATGACCAAGTGCTGAACGGACAGCACCTCCGCGTTCAACACACATACGGGACAGACGACGTCTCCTCCGTCTTGATCCAGCAGGGAGGAAGGAGAGGTTGAGGAAGGCAGCTCCAACGGCAACACGACGGCGTGGTGTAGTTGGTGCAGAAGTACTCCGACAGGGCTTCGCCAAGCACGTACGGAGGAGGAGAGGTGTTGGGGAGGGGAGGGGTTGCGCCTTGAGTTGTGTGTCCAGCAGCCCTCCCCTCACCCCTCTATATATAGGAGGATAGGGGCAAGGGGGCCGGCCCTCTAGGGGAAACCCTAGAGGGGGGCGGCGGCCAAGGGGTGGGGGGCTTGCCCCCCAAGCAAGGGGGTGCGCCCCCTTTAGGGTTCCCCCCAACCCTAGGCGCATGGGCCCAAGGGGGGGCGCGCCAAGCCCACTAGGGACTGGCTGCTATCCCTACGCAGCCCAAGTGGCCCCCCGGGAGGGGTGGCCCCTCCCGGTGGACCCCCGGAACCTCTCCGGTGGTCCCGGTACAATACCGGTATGACCCCGAAACTTTCCGGTGTCCGTTTAACAACTTCCCATATATAAAACTTTACCTCCGGACCATTCCGGAACTCCTCGTGACGTCCGGGATCTCATCCGGGACTCCGAACAACATTCGGTAATCACATACTTGTCTTCCTGATAACCCTAGCGTCACCGAACCTTAAGTGTGTAGACCCTACGGGTTCGGGAGACATGCAGACATGACTGAGACGACCTCAGGTCAATAACCAACAGCGGGATCTGGATACCCATGTTGGCTCCCACATGCTCCTCGATGTTGTCATCGGATGAACCACGATGTCGAGGATTCGATCAAACCCCGTATACAATTCCCTTTGTCAATCGGTACGTTACTTGCCCAAGACCCGATCATCGGTATCCCAATACCTTGTTCAGTCTCATTACCGGCAAGTCACTTTACTCGTACCGTAATGCATGATCCCGTGACCAAACACTTGGTCACCTTGAGCTCATTATGATGATGCATTACCGAGTGGGCCCAGAGATACCTCTCCGTGACACGGAGTGACAAATCCCAGTCTCGATCCGTGTCAACCCAACAGACACTTTCGGAGATACCTGTAATGCACCTTTATAGTCACCCAGTTACGTTGTGACGTTTGGTACACCCAAAGCACTCCTACTGTATCCGGGAGTTACACGATCTCATGGTCTAAGGAAGAGATACTTGACATTGGAAAAGCTCTAGCAAACGAACTAACCGACCTTTGTGCTATGCTTAGGATTGGGTCTTGTCCATCACATCATTCTCCTAATGATGTGATCCCGTTATCAATGACATCCAATGTCCATAGCCAGGAAACCATGACTATCTGTTGATCACAACAAGCTAGTCAACTAGAGGCTCACTAGGGACATATTGTGGTCTATGTATTCACACGTGTATTACGATTTCCGGATAATACAGTTATAGCATGAATAAAAGACTATTATCATGAACAAAGAAATATAATAATAATACTTTTATTATTGCCTCTAGGGCATATTTCCAACAATTGTAACAGAAACACATGTTACATGCTAGTAAGTGTTTTTTACGGGTGCTATATGTGTTTTATATGAATAGGATAAGCATTTCTACCCTTTGTGCCAGCTATATTACAAACCTCAATTAGATATTAGAGTAAATTCCAAGTCACCAACTATTTTGTACTATTGTAAGGTGTCCATGTTGCCAAGATTTATCTTTGGCCAATAATTAGTTAAAAAATATGAGGATATTCATATGTGAGAACTAACTATTGGTCAGACTAGAATAAGCCACGGAATTGTCCACCTTACATTTCTCGGTGGAGAATTGTTGTGAAACTTGTGTTATTCAGGAATGGAATATCTATTTAATTAAAACACTAAATGTTTTAAATGTTGAATTATTTGTGTTACATGTAAAGGGTGGGTTAGAAAAACTCTCATAGAAAGAAATGAACTAAAGTTATTTATTACACTTCTTTGAAATCCCACAAGCCAACATGCCAATATCAAAGCAAAAAAATTATAGCATGCACTATATTATTTTCCAAAAGGGTGTTTAATTTTTTTCTCACACATTCGCTTCACTCGTACACATTACATCCTTACATGTTTCTCGCTATATAGCTGACACCCTTGTTGACATTTACTCCATCACAACCTCCACTTTTCAGCTCAGAAAAAAAACATATTTCCAACCGCCCACTTAACCTTTGAACTAAAAATATGAAATACAAATCAAAAGGTGAAATTTTAACCAAACATATGAAGTTTATATTAACAAATCAACCAACTCATTAGTAGTCTCCTAAACCAAATACCAACTCTAGTAACGTCAAATACTGTGACCAAGGGCATCCATGCACTCACCTTATTGGATGCCAGTAGCGTTGCGGGACCTTCCACACTAGAGATATCTTGACCACTACATGAGTTGTCGGTATAAAGCAAAGCACCACAAAGGCATCAGATGGGAGATGGTATCAGTGGATTTTGAGGTGCCGTCAATGAATGAATAGGCAGAAGTGTGAGCAAGGTGGAAAATAATAATAAGGGGAGTATTGAATGAGTAAATAAATGGTTTTGCGGCCTCTTATGATATTCTCCGTATTCAACTAAGGAAAAGCACCACAAAGATGTCAAATGGGAGGGTATAAGTTGATTTGGAGGTGCCAGCGATGGTTGAATAGGGATACGCGTGAGCAAGGGTGAAACAATGAGGGAGGTATTGAATGGAGAAATAAATGTGTATGCTACACCTTCGTATGCGATCAGGTCAAGCGTGTAGAATCCCTCCCTATGTGGTAGAAGGGTGGCACATCAAGCGCTCTGATTTTATCAATAAATATCTATGTCCTCAAAAATTTGCTGTCCAATATTAACTACATACTCAAAAATTTAGGGTGCCTATCAACTATCCTAATATTAGCTCCTGAAAAGCATATTTTTCAGTTTCACGCTTAACCTCTTAACTAAAAATCAAAACTAAATTAGTATGAACTTTAGCTTAACAAATTAGCCAAATGTGCACTCATTTCTTTCAAACTAAAAGGCGTTGTGGGTAACAACAAGCATCCTAGTACGAAGCAAAGCACAACAAAGGCATAAGACAAGAGATGGTATCAGTGGATTTGGAGGAGTTAGAAACAATTGAATAAGAGAAGGCGTGAGCGGGAGGGGGGATAATGAGGGAACTATTGAATGAAGAAATAATGTGTGTGCACCTTCATATGATATCCTCCACGTGCTCAAATTAAACATATACAGCCCCCTATGTGTGGAAATGAATGGCAGAACAAGCGCTCTGATTCTACCAACATATATGTGTATTAACTACATACTCAAGAAAGTATTTAACTTTACCTACCAAATATCCTAATATTAGTATCTTTTTATTAGCAAGGACAATTTCGTCATGGATTTGATTTACTTCTCGAAAACACATTCATAATAATTGTGTTAGGGCATGGTCAAAATACGTGGCTGATCAGGTGACTCTTCAGAGCACAGAGAATGGAGTGCACGCATCTTAGTTGTCTCAAATGGGATTTACGGCACAGTCGACTAAAATGACAGGGTCACTACAAACGCCAAAGATAAAAGTTATCCAACCCATACAAGTCTTTGTCTAGAACCATCTAAGATAATGTTTTTTTCTAAACGGCTTGGAAACTGTCTAAGATACCACAATATCAGTGACTCCAAAGAAGACCCCTCTCAAAACTGTCATATATGACATTGAGAAAACATCTCAGATAACCTTCTCAGTAGCAAATGAATCATCTTGAATAGTCATATTTTACTCGAAGAGTCATGAGGAATCAAAGCTATAGAATCGACTTTGATGACTTGTTGACTTTGTAGTCTCCTGGTGTTCTTATTTTTTTACTCCAAATCAATGTTTTAGGTAATGGTCGAGAAGCAATACCGAGCAACACCGGTAGAACCGATTACCGTTGGTAAGTGGAAATGTTGGCCTTTTGGGATGTGCTTACATTTTTGTAACATTTTATGAATTTGCACAGACCTTGTTCGAACATGAATTTCCAATCGTATACTTGTTTATTGGGGTACCGGTGACTGTTTACAAGAAAAACCAGCATGTTACCTTTTTTTTTGCGAGTAGCATGTTACCATAACCCTGCTCTAGATACATCATACATGTAGAGTGCGAAGTTTAAGAACCCGGGCTAGTCTAAAAAAACGAAGCTTTTTTTAGAGACATATACATGCTTTCTATGTTTCTGTAAAGTTCCATTAAATAATATGATGATTTGTAGGCTACGTAAAAAAGAAAAAAAAACTCAGCCCAAGTAGAACAAAAAATAAGCCCATGCTGATATACGTATTTCTCTTCTTGTGTACGCCACATATGAAAACATTTTTTTGATGCAATTTCGTATGTACATGTGTGTGTATGCGCTGTGTCCCCCACACACCCACGCACTACCGGCTACCACCACCACATATGAAAATAAGCACATGTTGATATATATGTGCACACTATTTCCATACATTTTTTAGACGTGGTAATAAATTTTCGAAAAAGAGAGTAAAGGGCTACCTCGAGCCTGGTAACAAAATGTCGTGTGGGCCATACAATAATTTAGATATCACTTCTAGATGCAGCTTAGCCCGTGTGGGTGCAGCCAGGCACCTATTCTTCTTTTGACACATGTTGCAGGGTTTTGCTAGCCAGGAAAAGTACTCCTTCTGTCACATAATATAAGAGCATTTTTTATACTAGTATAGTGCCAAAAACGGGGGACGGAGGAAGTAAAAGGAAAAAGAAACAACCCATAGTAGCTACTATAAAGGAGCTAAACATGCTAAAATAGGTTGGATAATGACCTGACTGTTGCCTACCACTGGTGAAAAAAGGGCCTTTGGTCGCGGTTCGCAACTGCCATTAGTCGCGGTTGCGCAACCGCGA
>NC_041393.1:504467781-504470483 GCF_002162155.2 Triticum dicoccoides | reverse complement strand
CTAAACCTGTTTTCTGTTTAATTTGTATTGTTTTATTTCTTTTGTGCTTTATTTTAATTTTGAAGGAGTTTCACATATTCTACGGTACTACATACATGCATATGAATGTACAATTTCAAACAAATTTGAAATTAGAACCAAAAAGAATCCAAGAGGAATATACAATATATATTCAATATCATCGGATGACCATATACAATTTTGAACAAGTTTCCATACATAATTTAATGCATATAAAGTTCTACGTCCTCGTAATGGTGTTCTCCTTTAGGATGGAGGACTTCCCTCCTGAACCATCCAGCTAGTTCCTCTTGAAGTGGTCGGAAGCGAGCTTCTGGACTAAGCATCATCCGGAGGTTATTTCCTCTGAGCATTGGTATCACTCGGAACCCGCTCAGAGGTGTATCTCCGGATCATCTCACAGACATAGTATGCACATAGATTGGTCCCCGCTGGCTGAATATCCTCATCATTCTTAGCCTTTGACCTTTTGAATTCTAGCTCTTTTTTGAATTCACCGACCTTTGTATCTACGAACCGTCTCCAAACCCTACGAGGCAAAGAAAATTAAATGAACAAGAGAGTTATTAGTTACTTGATATTAGGAAATGAACGAAATAGGCCGATGATATAGAGCGCAAATGAATGAAAATAATTACTTCTGCAGCATTCTTCTCATGCCGCCCCAAAGCTTTGGATCCTTATTCAGAGAGTCGTGGACGAGACATTCTGAGGTGTCAATTTTAATTACTAGCAGAATCCAGTGGAACCTGCGGACACGATACATGCACAGTACGTCATGCATAACTCATCGATTAGTCGGCCACATACCATGCATGGAGTAAACAAAAGAGAATGTGCTCAAGACAGAAACACTCACCCAAAATGGTAAGGAAATAGAATATCACTTTTGAGTTCCTGCTTTGTAAGAAACTGCCACAGGTCTGCCTCCATGTCGGCGGGGTGATGCTCCAACACATATCCATTAACAATGTGTGGGTCAATGAACCCAACATCATGGATGTTCCTTACTCTGCATTCCTTAATCTTCATTCTGCATGTATAATAGCGGACACAACAATATAGTTAGGACATATATATAGTGCAGGCAATATGAACGAGATGGGGTAGAAATAAATCACTTACAGAACGTAGCAACTGATGATAGATTTGTCGAGCTCGCGCAGATTGAAAAGCTGGAACAATTCACTCAGATGAATTTGTACATAGTAATGTTTGAAGTGATGCTCATATCTAACTTCCGCATAAATATATTCTTTGGTGTTTTTATTTTTTATGTAACCCTTGTACCATTTCAGCAGACCTTTCATTTGTGGAGGTAGATCCTCTTCCTGCGCAGGCTCGACGAGAGGCCCATTCTTCACATATGTAATTACTACCTCCTTCACTGGCGCCTCATCAAGGCCTAACAGTTCACGAAGAGTAATATCTAAGTTGGCCGCTTGTTCTCTGGCACTCGTTACAGTCAATCCATGTGCTGCCGCAGCTGCTATGATATCGGGGTCATCCGGACCGGCGGCTTTCACTATAAGCGGGGCAATCGATTGTTTACTTTGTTCCCCGAGCTGGGCAACTCGTTTCTCGCTTTTTTTACTTTCTAATTCCGTTTTCTCGGCCTCCTCCAAGGCTTTGTTCTCCTGGTTCTCCGCCCGCTCTTTCTTCTCCTTCAACATGAGTGCCTGCCTACGAAGTTCACGTGCATAGTCGTCAGGCAGATTCTTCGCGGCTTGGGACGGTGTGCTCAAAAATGACTTAGCCCACTTCTTTTGCTCATCAGAAAATACTGGCTTGGGCTCGGGCTCTCTTTTCTTCTTGCAGTCCGCCTTCCATTTCTCATGATCAGCAGCCGCGGCCGCGGCAGTTTCCTCGGCACTACGTTCCCAAGGCCTTGTGGGGAGAGGCTTCAGTGATGGCTCCGGTACCTTTGTGGTCTTAGGTACATAAGGGTCCGGGTTAATAATCCAGGACTGCTTCTGCTTCTTTGCCGGAGGTGGATTGGGGGGCGGCGTCTGATCACCCGCCGGACGAGGACTGGGGGGCGGCGTCTGATCACCCGCCGGACGTTGTGGACTGGGGGGCGTTGGCTGACGTGACGGAGGTGTAGGTGAACCGCCACCACCGTAGGGGGGTGGACTTGTTGTCCTTGGCGCCTCGCCTGGTGTGACGCCCGGATAATTAAGCTACAGTGATTCCCCGCTAATGATGCCACGTCACCACGGTTACTGTGATAAACTCTCGATAGTTCAGAACCGAAACAAATTCAAAATTTAAATAAAAGAAAACAATAAAAGTTTTCAAAAATTAAAACAAAAATGTTCGGTGGTTGCCAAATATTACAAAGATAATTATGGTGTAAGGTTCACAATTTTATAAAATGCCTAAGTGTTTATAAATAAATAAAAACAGAAAAGAAAATAAATAAAAAGAAAACAGAAAACAATACAAAAAAAGAGGAGAAACCCCCCCTGGACCCTGGCCCAACTGGGCCGACCCCAGGCCCAGTCGGCCACCCCCATAACCCCCACGCCCCGAAACCCTAACCCCCAGATCCCCCACTACCCACTCCCCCGATTCCCCACTCTCCCTCTCATTCTCCCGATCCCATCTGGGTCGAGGCACCCGAGCCCGCCGCCGTCGTTCGACCCGCGGCGCTGCCCATCGCCACCGCCCGGGGCCACCTC
>NC_041393.1:504459813-504464241 GCF_002162155.2 Triticum dicoccoides | reverse complement strand
CGAAGAGCCCCTCACTTCAGATGATCGTCTGCTAAACAGAAGATTCCGAAGATACTCTCTGATGTTCTCTCGAGACTTTGTGCCCATCACTTTTGCTATTCCTGACCACCGATAAATCCGTATGGATAACTACTTACACTTGCCATTCATACGATCATCCCCCATTGATCTTGTTATTACAAGATACCCCGAAGTTTTCTTTATTGTTCCGAGAGTACTTTGTGCCTACTGTCTAGCAGTTCTTTGCCACATGAATACCCCTTCAAATAAATCCTCGCACTTGTCGAGTATCCGCTCATCCCCAGTTGTTCATGTGTTTCACAAAAGTCTTCAAAATACTATTCGATCTTCCGAAAATCCTCTAGAGCCTTTGGCTCTTGAAATTCTTGCCTGCTTGCATTATGGTTAATCCCATAAGTCTCGTAGTCCTAATGACATTCCTTGTCATTATCATTTTGAGTCTGTTGACTCAATATGTTTGCGAATACACGCAATCATCATTGATCCTTATAAATTACTTTTCCGGCTAAGCTGCCATTCTTTTAACTGCGACTGGTTCCCGACCAATCCAATTGTCTTTGATTGTACCCTAAGGCTATTCAACTTATCCACCCCTAATCAGAGCATTGCTTCTGATCCCTTGATTTGGAAATCATAATTCCTTGCATTTGACAATTGAGTTAGTCAGATGTTTCTATAATCTGCTTCCTCTAGTTGAGTAGCGATACTCACATCAGATCCTCTATGGACCGTCAAGTCCTTTGTTGGATTATTATCCGACAGTGTCCTTCATATTCAATCACCTTATGAGTTCTTCCCCTGATACATAATGCCTTTGGTAAATTGTATCCTCTGCTTGGCCAACCATGCCCTGCTTTTGAGCTTGTATATTTACTTTTGAAACTTATGGTATATGTTACTAAGATGCCCTGATGGGTTGAACCTATGCCTCCCTTAATCTGTGTGAACCCGAAAGTTTTCCAAGGTTCATACCCCGCTGGTAATTCACCAGGTAGGTCTTTGCACTCAAATCATTTTTTTTTGAGTAGTGAATGAAAGGTTATGCATTGAAGAAGTGGGAGTCGACCTTGAACTTTGTGTTCATGCCCATGGACACGATGTAGATCTTATCATGGAAGTTTCTCTTAAAGTAATTATCCCCTTGGTATAAGTTCATCTTATATCTGGGTTTTGATCTTTTACAATCGTGGTTCCGACCATAATTACTTCCTTTGATTCCATTTCTCAGACAAGTAAAAGTGCTTGCCTTCTATAGATCAATACACCCCACTTCAACCTTTAATTTGATATGCCTTCGAGTATTATCTCCCTAGTATCTCGTGGATATCATGCCATTGCACTACATCTTATGAATTTGTGCGGAGTAATACCTTCCCCTATCATAGTCACTCCGTGAGTTCTGGGTTGTCGTCAACCGAGAACACCAAATAGTGAATCGAGTCCGCACGGTGATTCGACAACTCTTAGTAATCTTCATTGCTTACGAGTTTAATACTCCATCATGTCATTCCTAGCCTTATCAGCTACATCATTATCGTGCTAAATTTAGTTGTACTATCTGGTTCTTCCTGGAGCACAAATTTCGACGGTGAGCTAATCTTACGTCGATTTTCCTCGTCATATCATTTCACCTTGAACAACAAGCTTGATTTCAAGTTTGTGTTGTACCCATGGCTCCAATAACCTTTTGCTTCATAATTCCTTTAACTTGATGTCATCGCCGATGCATTACATCTTCGTGGAGCCTCTCGACAAAATTTGTCGTGATCATCATCAACATCTTGACTCCTTCCTAGATATCAATTGAATTCATGATGAGTAATACCATCCTTGCCCTCGATGATTTGTGTTGTCATCGACCACTTTAATGCCTCCCCTCCAACACAAACTTGTTCGTGTTCTGTGTTATACCTTGAATTCCTTGCTATCCAGCCTTTGTTCTTAATTACCTTGGAGTATTACCATCTCTTTTTGTCAAGAATGTGGTGAGAATTTCACCACCTCTTAAAAATTCTTGATATAATAATAATTCTCGCCATCTCCGTTCATTCCTTGGACCCCGTATTGTTTTTTTTTACCGGAATACCGACAATTGAGCTATACGTGTGAATTCAAAACTTCTAGCAACCCTATTGCTTGAATTTAATGGTCGATAGTTCATTCTTAGACTATTGGTTATGGAATCACCATTTTAACATTGATCATGCTACCTAACCCCATATTTCGGGTGCACCTTCCAACCATTGTTTAATTGTGGATGTTTTTCTCGAACATACATCATTATATCATTTGATGTGACAATTGATATCTCCTTCTTCACATAATTGTGGAAGTCCATCTTTTGAAAATCTCGGTGAATTTTCGCTGAGTTCATCAGCTACCTCCTCTTCCTCTCCTTGATTTAATGAGGAACTCTTGTTTCGGGACTCACTTCCATTGTACCTTTCCCGAGAATCTTGCCAGGTCATCTCGTCAATTTGCGTTGCACCTTTTCTTCTTAGGTATCCTAAGTCTGAGGTATCCTGACACCAACCGGATCTGAATCTCGGTCAGATATGATGGTTGAGACATATCTCCAAGAGTTGTAACATTGATCTCTACGTGACCCGGTAACATGATGTCATGACTAGCACCCCCCCCCTGGGTGGAGGACCTATCGTTATAATTTCTTTTGCAAGGACAACCATTCTTCATGGAGGAAATTGTAAGACTTATTCTACAAGTTATTCCTGATGGATCCTTCGTGTTTCCAAAGTTTGATCTTCACCTGAAGACCATGTCAATTCTATCTCGAAGCATGTCTATGGTACTCCGATGTTTCAACAAGAACATTTAAAGCAAATGCTAAATTTTCCTTATCAATTATCCAAACACCTTTGTATGGGTAGTGTCATGAAATTTCTCTCCCCTTACCTAAAGGGTTTTCTACATGATATCCTGCCACGGATACCATGCTCTGCTTATCCTTGGGAAGGATATATCCCTGAATTATGTGACTAAGACACATTTTTCCTTTCCATCGCCTGATTAATCTGATAATCATATGTCCTTTCCATTGTTTGGTTTAACCTTTCTTGAGGTCTATATGATCTAAGCAGTAATATTCTTCTGCTTATGTAAACACCTTGGTGTACGACCGTGTCAGTAAGACCCTGTTACTATTGTTGATGACATTTCGGTAGCCACCGATGGATGAGAACCTTGCCTATTGGCCCGCCTCGTTCAACGAGCAGGAAAATGGTTCTCTTCGACCCTCGCCCTTGGTACCGATGTTGTTGCCGACATAACCGACAGACTATCCTCTGGCATGCCTTGCTAACATGATCGTGCAAGATGTCACTGTCCTTCCTACTTTTAATCCACATGGTGGGCCCATAACCCACAGTTCCACAGGATCGAAACCTGACTCTCCTGTACCCCCTGTACCCAAGGTTGTTCCTCGCGCGTGGCCTCGTATGTAATTCATGAGCCACCTTCAATCTGGTATCAGACAAATACTTATTCTCGTGGCTTCGAACCCCTTTCACGCCACATATCAGACATCGAACGATTGCCTGCCCGCTCGAAACTTCCCAGGATACCTCCTTACTCTGCTCTTGATATTTTCTTAAGTTTCAATTCGAGAGTTACTCCCGCCACCCTCCCCGATGTTATCGACCAGATAGTCAAACCTGCAGAGGTCCATTCTCTCGGAATACCCACCCTTTATCCTTTCGTAAGTACGATGGAACCCCGAAGAAAGGACGACAAACTTCATCATGATGACCTGAAGGAGAGGACTAAAGACATCAATGTAATGGGTCGACCTCTTCGAGAAGAGCTACTATGATCGAGAAGAATCGTTAGAATTTCGTAACCAGACCCCTTCCCCCTTATAACCGATCCTAAATCTCGGGACGAGATTTCTTGTAGTGGAGGAGAATTGTGACGCCCGGATAATTAAGCTACAGTGATTCCCCGCTAATGATGCCACGTCACCACGGTTACTGTGATAAACTCTCGATAGTTCAGAATCGAAACAAATTCAAAATTTAAATAAAAGAAAACAATAAAAGTTTTCAAAAATTAAAACAAAAATGTTCGGTGGTTGCCAAATATTACAAAGATAATTATGGTGTAAGGTTCACAATTTTATAAAATGCCTAAGTGTTTATAAATAAATAAAAACAGAAAAGAAAATAAATAAAAAGAAAACAGAAAACAATACAAAAAAAAAAGAGGAGAAACCCCCCCTGGACCCTGGCCCAACTGGGCCGACCACAGGCCCAGTCGGCCACCCCCATAACCCCCACTCCTCGAAACCCTAACCCCCAGATCCCCCACTACCCACTCCCCCGATTCCCCACTCTCCCTCTCATTCTCCCGATCCCATCTGGGTCGAGGCACTCGAGCCCGCCGCCGTCGTTC
>NC_041393.1:504451611-504459134 GCF_002162155.2 Triticum dicoccoides | reverse complement strand
CACCATCCCTGCCCGCGGTCGACGCGCTCCGGCCCCGCCCGTTGCACGCTCACCGCGTGCCTCTCCCCGTCGCTCCCGTGCACGGCCTCGCTGGCCCACGGCCGCGGCCACGGCGCTCGGCCGCCCTGCTCGTGACCCGTGGCCGCGCCACCATCGCCTCCTCATGCGCCCCCCCACTGCGTCGCGGCCTTCGCCTGGACGCCGCCCCTCGCTGCCGATTCCCGGCGCCCGCACGCGTGCCGACTGCCTCGGTCGCGCCCGGTGGCCTCACCCCCACACCGCCGCCCCGCAATGCCCGGTCGGGTGCGCCCCTGTTCGGGCTGTGCCCCGACGCCCGCGCCCTCTAGGCCCCTATGGGCCACAGACATGTGGGGCCCGGCCCCAGAACGGTTTTATAAAAATTAAAAAATTAAAAAATATATATATTAAATAAATAAATAATAATTAAATTAATTAATTAATTAAGGGATTAATTAAGTTAATTAATCATAATTAGATTAACCTAATTAACTAATTAGTTTAATTAAACAGTAATTAGATTAGCTAAACATTAATTAGACTAAACAGTCAATGACGAACGGGACCCACCTGTCGGGTTGACCAAGTCAACCATGTTGACTGCTGACGTCAGCATGACGTCATGCTGACGTCATAAATTCATTTTCGAATTAAATAATTAATTAAATAAATTCCAGAAATTAATATAATCTTTAGAAAATCATATCTTTTAATCCGTAACTCGGATTAAAATATTTTCAACATGAAAGTTGCTCAGAACGACGAGACGAATCCGGATACGCAACCCGTTCGTCCGCCACACACCCTAACATATCAAACTCGCAACTTTCCCCCTCCGGTTCATCTGTCAGAAAACACGAAACACCGGGAATACTTTCCCGGATGTTTTCCCCCCTTCACCGGTATCACCTACTACCGCGTTAGGGCACACCGAACACCGCGTATTGCCTTGTTATATTTTGTGATGCTTTGTTTGCTCTGTATTCATTATTTCTTCCCCCTCTTCTCTCCGGTAGACTACGAGACCGACGCTGCTGCTGACCAGTTCGACTACGGAGTTGACGACCCCTCTCTCTTGCCAGAGCAACCAGGCAAGCCCCCCCTTTGATCACCAGATATCGCCTACTCTTCTCTATACTGCTTGCATTAGAGTAGTGTAGCATGTTACTGCTTTCCGTTAATCCTATTCTGATGCATAGCCTGTCATTGCTGCTACAGTCATTGATACCTTACCCGCAATCCTAAATGCTTAGTATAGGATGCTAGTGTTCCATCAGTGACCCTACATTCTTGTCAGTCTGCCTTGCTATACTATCGGGCCGTGATCACTTGGGAGGTGATCACGGGTATATACTATACATACATACATACTATACTGATGGTGACTAAAGTCGGGTCAGCTCATTGAGTACCCGCAAGTGATTCTGACGAGGGGGCTGAAAGGACAGGTGGCTCCATCCCGGTAGAGGTGGGCCTGGGTTCCCGACGGCCCTCGACTGTTACTTTGTGGCGGAGCGACAGGGCAGGTTGAGACCACCTAGGAGACAGGTGGGCCTGGCCCTGTTCGGCGTTCGCGGATCCTTAACACACTTAACGAGATCTTGGTATTTGATCTGAGTCTGGCTACGAGCCTATACGCACTAACCATCTACGTGGGAGTAGTTATGGGTATCCCGACGTCGTGGTATCAGCCGAAGCACTTCGTGACGTCAGCGACTGAGCGGCGCGCGCCGGGTTGGACTGCGTTAACGCAACTTCATTTGTAATGGAGGTTGCTAGGTCTGCTCACCGGCCGCGTACGCAACGTGCAGGTGTGCTCAGGGCGATGGGCCCAGACCCCTGCGCGCTTAGGTTTAGACCGGCGTGCTGGCCTCTCTGTTGAGCCTAGGTGGGGCTGCGACGTGTTGATCTTCCGAGGCCGGGCATGACCCAGGAAAGTGTGTCCGGCCAAATGGGATCGAGCGTGTTGGGCTATGTGGTGCACCCCTGCAGGGAAGTTAATCTATTCGAATAGCCGTGATCTTCGGTAACAGGACGACTTGGAGTTGTACCTTGACCTTATGACAACTAGAACCGGATACTTAATAAAACACACCCTTCCAAGTTCCACAGACAACCCGGTGATCGCTTTTCCGCAGGGCGACGAGGAGAGGATCGCCGGGTAGGATTATGCTATGCGATGCGACTGGAGATGCGCTTGGAGATGCTACCTGGATATGCTACTTGGAGATGCTACTTGGAGGACTTCAATCTACTCTCTTCTGCATGCTGCAAGACGGAGGCTGCCAGAAGCGTAGTCTTCGACAGGATTAGCTATCCCCCTCTTATTCTGGCATTCTGCAGTTCAGTCCACTGATATGGCCTCTTTACACATATACCCATGCATATGTAGTGTAGCTCCTTGCTTGCGAGTACTTTGGATGAGTACTCACGGTTGCTTTCTCCCCCCTTTTTCCCCTTTCCTTTCTTTCTGGTTGTCGCAACCAGATGCTGGAGTCCAGGAGCCAGGAGCCAGCGTCGACGACAACTACTACATTGGAGGTGCCTACTACTACGTGCAGGCTGACGACGACGACCAGGAGTAGTTAGGAGGATCCCAGGCAGGAGGCATGCGCCTCTTTCGATCTGTATCCCAGTTTGTGCTAGCCATCTTATGGCAACTTGTTTAACTTATGTCTGTACTCAGATATTGTTGCTTCCGCTGACTCGTCTATGATCGAGCACTTGTATTCGAGCCCTCGAGGCCCCTGGCTTGTATTATGATGCTTGTATGGCTTATTTTATTTGTAGAGTTGTGTTGTGATATCTTCTCGTGAGTCCCTGATCTTGATCGTACACATTTGCGTGCATGATTAGTGTACGATTGAATCGGGGGCGTCACAAGTTTGCTCTGTATTCATTATTTCTTCCCCCTCTTCTCTCCGGTAGACTACGAGACCGACGCTGCTGCTGACCAGTTCGACTACGAAGTTGACGACCCCTCTCTCTTGCCAGAGCAACCAGGCAAGGCCCCCCTTTGATCACCAGATATCGCCTACTCTTCTCTATACTGCTTGCATTAGAGTAGTGTAGCATGTTACTGCTTTCCGTTAATCCTATTCTGATGCATAGCCTGTCATTGCTGCTACAGTCATTGATACCTTACCCGCAATCCTAAATGCTTAGTATAGGATGCTAGTGTTCCATCAGTGGCCCTACACTCTTGTCCGTCTGCCATGCTATACTACTGGGCTGTGATCACTTCGGGAGGTGATCACGGGCATATACTATATACTTTACACTGTTACATTACCTGTGATACTGTTCGGAGTTGGGGGCTGAAAGGACAGGTGGCTCCACCCCGGTAGAGGTGGGCCTGGGTTCTCGACGGCCCCCGACTGTTACTTGTGGCGGAGCGACAGGGCAGGTTGAGACCACCTAGGAGACAGGTGGGCCTGGCCCTGTTTGGTGTTCGCGGATACTTAACACGCTTAACGAGATCTTGGTATTTGATCTGAGTCGGCTACGAGCCTATACGCACTAACCATCTACGTGGGAGTAGTTATGGGTATCCCTACGTCGTGGTATCAGCCGAAGCACTTCAGACGTCAGCGACGGAGCGGCGCGCGCCGGATTGGAACGTAAGCCTGCTCTTGTATTAAGGGGGCTAGTTCTGCTTCCGGCCGCCCACGCAACGTGCAGGTGTGCTATGGGCGATGGGCCCAGACCCCTGTGCGCTTAGGTTTAGACCGGCGTGCTGGCCTCTCTGTTTTGCCTAGGTGGGGCTGCGACGTGTTGATCTTCCGAGGCCGGGCATGACCCAGGAAAGTGTGTCCGGCCAAATGGGATCAAGCGTGTTGGGTAAGTTGGTGCACCCCTGCAGGGAAGTTAATCTATTCGAATAGCCGTGATCTTCGGTAACAGGACGACTTGGAGTTGTACCTTGACCTTATGACAACTAGAACCGGATACTTAATAAAACACACCCTTCCAAGTTCCACAGATAACCCGGTGATCGCTTTTCCGCAGGGCGACGAGGAGAGGATCGCCGGGTAGGATTATGCTATGCGATGCGACTGGAGATGCGCTTGGAGATGCTACCTGGATATGCTACTTGGAGATGCTACTTGGAGGACTTCAATCTACTCTCTTCTGCATGCTGCAAGACGGAGGCTGCCAGAAGCGTAGTCTTCGACAGGATTAGCTATCCCCCTCTTATTCTGGCATTCTGCAGTTCAGTCCACTGATATGGCCTCTTTACACATATACCCATGCATATGTAGTGTAGCTCCTTGCTTGCGAGTACTTTGGATGAGTACTCACGGTTGCTTTCTCCCCCCTTTTTCCCCTTTCCTTTCTTTCTGGTTGTCGCAACCAGATGCTGGAGTCCAGGAGCCAGGAGCCAGCGTCGACGACGACTACTACATTGGAGGTGCCTACTACTACGTGGAGGCTGACGACGACGACCAGGAGTAGTTAGGAGGATCCCAGGCAGGAGGCCTGCGCCTCTTTCGATCTGTATCCCAGTTTGTGCTAGCCATCTTATGGCAACTTGTTTAACTTATGTCTGTACTCAGATATTGTTGCTTCCGCTGACTCGTCTATGATCGAGCACTTGTATTCGAGCCCTCGAGGCCCCTGGCTTGTATTATGATGCTTGTATGACTTATTTTATTTGTAGAGTCGTGTTGTGATATCTTCCCGTGAGTCCCTGATCTTGATCGTACACATTTGCGTGCATGATTAGTGTACGATTGAATCGGGGGCGTCACACCTGGAAACTTGATAAACTTCTTTTGCCATAGAATGAAATGGCGCTTGACATCTCCAAGTCTTTTCTCCCCTTCAGGTGTAGCAATGTCAATCTCCAGGTCCTCAAACCCTTGGACTATGTCCTCCACCGTGACACGAGCATAGCCATCTTGAATGGGGTTGTTGTGGTGGAGTGCTCCAGGTAAACATGGTAAAGCACTGCCGATGGCTACCTTCATGGACATGTTCCCGATAGGATAATACAGATGACATTCTTTCATCTCCTTTATATCGTCCACGGGGTAGCGAGGAGGCTCCGGTGCAGTAATTTCGACCACCAGAGGCTCCGGTGCAGTAATTTCGACCACCAGAGGCTCCGGTGCAGTAATTTCGATCGTCGGTGCATCTGCACCAGCCGGTGGGGCCTCCGTGGAAGCCACGCTGCTTCTCCGCTGCTGGCTTCCGAGATCCGCTGGATGATCTTCATGCTGCACCCGAGCTGCATCTCTTTCGGCTACTAGTACACTCATGGTTTTCTTCATCACATCCATTTCCGATGCCAACCGCGCCACAACATCTGCTTCCCGATCCATCTTTCTCTTACGGCTTCTGTAACCGTACGGGTCATCGTTCTGGGGGAACCCTATTTTCCACGGAATGTGCCCCATACCTCGTACACGTCCTCCGTGTTCAGGATTCCCGAGGGCTTTTGTCAGCGCGTCGTTCTCTCTGTTGAACTTGATCTTCCCCTGTTGAGCATCCCTCATTGCGTTAATAAGGGCTTGGGTGGGTTTAATTAATTTGCCCCGGTAAACACACTCCCCTGTCTCCGGGTTCAGCGTTCCCCCATGCCCGTACCACCAGCTTTTGGCCCTTGGGTCCCATCCCTCCGTACCTGGACGGATTCCTCGCGCCCTCAGCTCGTTCTCCATCTTCTCCAACCTAGGCACCCAAATGCGATACCCTCCTGGCCCCATAACATGATTGTACTCCTTCTTAGCCGCATTTTCCTTATTTTTTTTCGATATTTGAATGAACTGCTCCGATTTCTTTTGCTTCACAAATTCTGGCCAATCATGTTTCAGTTTGTCATATTGTCCTTTGAAATCCGGAGTCTTGTTCTGCTTGACAAAGTCATGGGCTAGATTTTGCTTGAATTTCCGGAATGCGTCGGCCATCTTATGAAGAGCGAACTGTTTGACTAGCCTCCTCCTCTCCTTGTTTTCCTCAATCTTGTTACCCTCCTCATCGAATTTGTTGTATTCCGGAGGTAGAACGAAATGTTCCATAAGCTTCTTGAAGCAATCTTTTTTTGTTCTCTTATCGACAAAAGTGAAACCATCAATTTGTGCCTTCTTTGGCTCATTCCACTCCTGGAAGGTGATCGAGACGTTGTCTCTAACAATGGCTCCGCATTGGCTGACAAACTTGGTGGCGTTCTTGCGGGGCTCCAGCGGCCTGCCGGTTGCACTGTCGACAACCTCGATGGTGCATGTTTCTCCTTGTTTCATCGTCTTGGTTGCGCCACGCTTTGACGACGTACTCGATTGTTTCGACGATCCGGCCGAGGGCTAAAATAAGAAAGAGTCGCGCGCGTTAGTACACACATATTTATTCAAATCAGTTAGTTTGTATCACCAGAGGCTCAATGTATATATATACCTCGGCGCCGGAGGTGGTTGCTACTTCCATTTGAAGATCGTCGTTTATCGACGTTTGTTCGGCATCATCTTGCTGACGGCGCCCTTCATCTTCACCGTCAAGGTTCAGATAAGAAGAGATATCATCTTCTTCTTCTCCGGTCGGCACATATAGAATATCGCTGTTTATGATGCCGAACATATGTGCTTCACCGTCCGGATCATAGTTGTCCATAATCGGGTCAGCTCTATCGTCCGCCATTATGTCAGTCCTGAAAACATGTAGTAAAAACAAATTAATTAAGTGAAGAAGGGGGGCGGTGGCGGTGGCGGTGGCGAAAGGGCGGTGGCAAAAGGAGGGGGCGAGGAAGGGGTGGGAGAGGGTGTCGCGGTAGAGCGCGAGACGGGGCGGCAGACGACGGCGTCACGGAGAGGGAGGCGAGGACAACACACATGTATAACCCTCGCCGCCCCCTCTCGATCCCAAAAAAAACACCGCGCGCATCGCCGCCCCCCTCGCCGCCCCCTCTCCGTATATGCGCGGGGTCGTGTACATTTTTTTAAAGCGGGATCGTTGTACATTGACGCGCGGGGTCGTTGTATATATTGATTATCAAGTTTTACTTTTTTTGTTGTTAATTATCAAGTTTTATATACGTTTTTTTTGTTAATTATCAAATTTTACGGTTTTTTTTGTTAATTATCAAGTTTTAAGTTATTTTACCGTTTTTGTTAAACTAATTAACTAGTTAAAATTAAAAAGAACAAAAGAAAGAAAAAAAAGAAAAAATTCCGCTGGCCCGCGGCGCCCCTCTCTCTCTCCACGATCTCGCTCTCTGTCTGAGACCGGTGGCCCGTGCGCGCGCGGCAGTACCGAGGCCGGCCGGCGGCGTTGAGGGCGGGCGAGCGAGGCGGCGTGCGCGCGGTGGGCGAGGGAGGCCGGTGACGGCCGGCGGCGCCGTACGTGTGGGCGAGAGGGGGCGGCGCGCGTGGCCGGGGCGGGGCGCGGTGTGCAAACATACGACGGGCGACGGCGGGCGGCGTCGAGGGCGAGGGCGACGGCGGGCGGCGTCGAGGGCGACGGCGGGCGGCGTCGAGGGCGAGGGCGACGGCGGGCGGCGTCGAGGGCGAGGG
>NC_041393.1:504442614-504451478 GCF_002162155.2 Triticum dicoccoides | reverse complement strand
GGGCGACGGCGGCAGGCCTTCGGCGCGGTGTTGAATCGGAGAAGACGAGAAAGGGTTCGGGCCCTTGTATTTATAGCCCCTCCCCCTTTAGTCGCGGTTGGGGAGGCGACCCGCGACTAAAGGGTAACCTTTAGTCGCGGTTGGGGAGGCGACCCGCGACTAAAGGGTAACCTTTAGTCGCGGTTGGCCAGACCAACCGCGACTAAAGGGTTTTTTGGCGGGTTTTTGCGTTCCCGCGCGCAACGACCTTTAGTCGCGGTTGGCCAGGCCAACCGCGACTAAAGGTATTTTTAAAATACTTTTTCTTTTTCAAAATCTTAAAAATACAAATAATATATCAAAAAATTCAGAAAAATAAAACTAATTCAATTCAATATGGTAAAAACACAAATATTATATCAAAAAATTCAGAAAAATAAAACTAATTCAATTCAAAATTCTAAAAATACAAATAATATATCAAAAAATTAAGAAAAATAAAACTAATTCAATTCAAAATGTTAAAAATACAAATAATATATCAAAAAATTCAGAAAAATAAAACTAATTCAATTCAATATGTTAAAAACACAAATATTATATCAAAAAATTCAGAAAAATAAAACTAATTCAATTCAAAATTCTAAAAATACAAATAATATATCAAAAAATTAAGAAAAATAAAACTAATTCAATTCAAAATGTTAAAAATACAAATAATATATCAAAAAATTCAGAAAAATAAAACTAATTCATCAGTGGTATCTCGAATCATTCGAAAATGGACACCAAACACATCACGGGTAATATAATTCACATGATCCATTCAACAAAGTTTGGTACAATAAATTATTACACATCATTTCTTCCCTTGTGTCCCTGCTTGCTTACGATTGTGCCGTATCCATGGAGCATCCTCATCATTTAACTTAATGCTTGGGTCGGTGTTCACTTTGAAGGGCGGAATTTCAGCAAACATATTATAATCTTCTGACATGTCTGTCTTGTCTTCCACTCCCACGATGTTTCTTTTCCCTGAAAGAACAATGTGGCGCTTTGGATCATCGCATGATGTACTGATCGTTTTCTTATCTTTCCGTTTCCTCGGTTTGCTACTCATGTCCTTCACATAGAAAACCTGAGCGACATCTTTCGCTAGGACGAATGGTTCGTCAAGGTAACCAAGATTGTTGAAATCCACCATTGTCATTCCGTATTGCTGGTCCACCTTTACCCCACCTCCTGTTAGCTTGAACCATTTGCACCGGAACAAAGGGACCTTAAAGGAGGGTCCATAGTCAAGTTCCCATATCTCCTCTATGTAACCATAATATGTGACCTTTTGCCCATTCTCGGTTGCTGCATCAAAGCGGACACCACTGTTTTGGTTGGTGCTCTTTTTATCTTGGGCGATCGTGTAAAATGTATTCCCATTTATCTCGTACCCTTGGAAAGTCGTTATAGTCGAAGATGGTGTCTTGGCCAACATGTACAGCTGATCTACAACATCATTGTCATTCATTAAATGTTTTTTCAACCAACTGCCGAAAGTCTCCATGTGGGCCTTCCTAATCCAGGATTCAGGCTTCCCCGGGTTGTCTGAGCGTAAAATATTCTTGTGTTTCTCAAAGTACGGAGCCACCAAGCTGGAATTGGTCAGTACAGTGTGGTGTGCTTCAGTCAGAGAATGGCCGTCCATACATATTGTTGATTTCCTTCCGATCGTGCCTTTTCCACTTAGTCTCCCCTCGTGCCGCGATCGAGGAAGACCAATCGGCTTAAGGTCAGGAACAAAGTCAACACAAAACTCAATTACCTCCTCATTTCCATAGCCCTTGGCGATGCTTCCTTCTGGCCTAGCACGGTTACGAACATATTTCTTTAATACTCCCATGAACCTCTCGAAGGGGAACATATTGTGTAGAAATACAGGACCGAGAATGAAAATCTCTTCGACTAGGTGAACCAAGAGGTGCGTCATAATATTGAAGAAGGATGGCGGGAACACCAACTCGAAACTGACAAGACATTGGATCACATCGTTCTGTAACCGTGGTAGATCTTATGGATTGATTACCTTCTGAGAGATTGCATTGAGGAATGCACATAGCTTCACAATGGCTACTCGAACATTTTCCGGCAGGAGCCCCCTCAAAGCAATCGGAAGCAATTGCGTCATAATCACGTGGCAGTCGTGAGACTTCAGGTTTTGGAACTTTTTCTCTGCCATGTTTATTATTCCCTTTATATTGGACGAGAATCCAGACGGGACCTTCATACTGCTCAGGCATTCAAAAAAGATGACCTTCTCTTCTTTGGTCAGAGCGTAGCTGGCACGACCTTGAAACCATTCCGGATGCCGGTCATCAGGGTCTTTCAAACGTTGCTGGTCCTGCCGTGCTTCCTTTGTATCATTTGTCTTCCCATACACGCCCAAGAAGCTTAGGAGGTTCACGCAAATATTCTTCGTAACGTGCATCACGTCGATTGCAGAGCGGACTTCTAAGACTTTCCAATATTCTAGCTCCCAGAATATAGATTTCTTCTTCCACATGGCTGCGTGCCCGTCAGCTCCCTTCGGAACTGATTGTCCGCCAGGACCCTTTCCAAAGATGACTTTCAAATCCTTGACCATATCAAATACCTCAGCACCAGTGCGTTCCGCAGGCTTCGGCCGGTGATCTGCCTTGCCGTTGTAATGCTTGCCTTTCTTTCTTACTGGATGAATTTTCGGAAGAAATCGACGATGCCCAAGGTACACGTTCTTCTTACAATTTGGCAAATGTACACTTTCAGTCTCATGTAAGCAGTGCGTGCATGCATTGTATCCCTTATTTGACAGTCCCGAAAGGTTACTAAGAGCAGGCCAATCGTTGATGGTTAGGAAAAGCAACGCTCGTAGGTTAAATTCCTCTTTTTTGTGCTCATCCCACACACGGACACCAGGTCTGCCCCACAGCTGTAAAAGTTCATCAACTAATGGCCTTAGGTACACATCGATGTCGTTGCCGGGTTGCTTCGGACCTTGGATGAGCACTGGCATCATAATGAACTTCCGCTTCATGCACAACCAAGGAGGAAGGTTGTAGATGCATAGAGTCACGGGCCAGGTGCTATGGCTGGAGCTCTGCTCGCCAAAAGGATTCATGCCATTTGTACTTAGACCAAATCTTATGTTCCTTGCGTCAGCTGCAAAATCTTTGAACTCTCTGTCGATCTTTCTCCATTGCGTTCCATCTGCGGTGTGTCTCAACTCCCCGTCCGACTTACGGTCCTCTTTGTGCCATCGCAACAACTTGGCATGCTCTTTGTTCCTGAACAGACGTTTCAACCGTGGTATTATAGGAGCATACCACATCACCTTGGCGGGAACCCTCTTCCTGGGTTTCTCGCCCTCAACATCGTCACCAGGGTCATCGCCTCTGATCTTATAACGCAATGCAGTGCATACCGGGCATTCATTCAAATTCTCGTATTCATCGCGGTAGAGGATGCAGTCGTTGATGCATGCATGTATCTTCAGAACCTCTAAACCTAGAGGGCAGACAACCTTCTTTGCTTCGTACGTACTGGCGGGCAACTCGTTATTCTTTGGAAACATATTCTTCAACATTTTCAGCAAGTTTTCAAATGCCGAGTCAGCTACACCTGCCTGTGCCTTCCATTTCAGCAAATCCAGTGTGCAGCCCAGCTTTTTCAAACCATCATCGCATCCGGGGTACAACGACTTTCTGTGATCCTCTAACATGCGATCCAAATTCTCCCTCTCCTTTTCAGTTTCGCAGCGTCTCCGTGCATCAGCAATGGTCCGACCAAGATCATCAACGGTCTCATCACGTGCCTCTTCTTCACCTTCACCTTCCCCTTCACCTTCAGCATCCTCCATGAAAGTATCACCGAAATGAGCAAGATAGCTTTCATCGATGAAATCATCCCCTTCTTCATCTTCTTCCATTATAACCCCTCTTTCTCCATGCTTGGTCCAACAATTATAGCTTGGCATGAAACCGTGCCGAAGCAGGTGCAGGTGAACTTCTCTTGAGGAAGAGTAACCCTTCTGATTCTTACAGTCAACACATGGACAGATAACAAAACCCTTCTGCTTGTTCGCATTAGCCACTACGAGGAAATCTTTCAAACCCGTAGTGAACTCGCGGGAGAGTCGGTTACCGTACATCCATTGCCGATTCATCTGCATTATTATAATATAAAATATATAATTAACCATCATGCATTTGTTAAACTAACTAGCTATAAACAATAGAAATTAAACAATGAACAACACACATGCATATTTTATCAATGACACACATGCATGAAAGGTTCAAGTTGCTAACCGTGATCGAGGAGGAAAAAATAAATGAGGAACCTCAAGTGTGGCTCCAACACTTCATATCATGTTTGTTTCACGCTCTTGGGGCATTTCATCAAACACCTTGTGTGCATAAGAGGAACCAAAAGCAAACCTACACCCCCTTGTGAAGCTTGTGAAGAGAAGTGGCACCAAATGGCTAAGTGAGCGTGCTGAACTGGTATATATAGGGGAGGAGCTTTAGTCGCGGTTGGCCTGGCCAACCGCGACTAAAGGCCTTTGGGCACCTTTAGTCGCGGTTGGCCTGGCCAACCGCGACTAAAGCCCCTCACGTGCACCAGCTGGCCACCGAGCGCCCTGGGCCCAGGCCTTTGGTCGCGGTTCGTCTGCCGAACCGCGACTAAAGACTTCATTAGTCGTGGTTCCTACAGTTTCGCGACTAATGGGGCTGGACGGAAGCCTCTTTTTCTACCAGTGTACATAAGTTGCTTTCATTGAAGCTGAACCCCGGAACTAAACATGGTTGGTAGAGCTGCAAGATCATGCTTAGATAAATCGGTGAATCTAGTGCATGGCTCATTACCTACATAAGTTTATTTCGTTATATGCGCAAGATCATTATTAGTTTGCGCAAATATGAAATGACTGCATGAGTCAGACATGTAGTTCTTTTTTCATGTGGTTCAGCTCAGCAACGTTTTGGCTCTTTCTGATGACGGTTGAAAACCTAGTAGTAATAAAGGTAGTTCCGTGTATTAACCGATGCTGAGATTTGGGTCTTCCACTTTTCAAAAATTGAACAACTGTTGTTGTTTTACGGTATACAATAAAACGTTTTTAAACTTTGTTCCTATTGTATTGTATTTGCTTCATGGTTTTGTTGACGCTTCTCTTTCAATATGTCAACATGTAGACTTGCGAACTGTATAGCTTAGATGGTTAGGTCCCTTGTAATGGAACCAGCCCATCGGGATTCAAGTCCTAAACTTTGACACTGGTGCTTGCATTTTTCTGAAGTTATTTCAGTTTTTCCGATGATGTTCGTTCAGCGGGAGGAGAAATTCCCGTCGACTCGGCAACTCAAAGGTGCTCATAGAGTGCATGTGTGCGTGCGTTCATAAGAGCGAGTGTGTGTGGGCATTTGCAATTGTTTTATGTTAAAATAAACATGTAGACTTGAGTGTCCAAATTAGGAAGCCATCTCCTATTGTGCGCTGCTGCGGTTATATTTGCTCGAAGTATGAAGTCTTTAGGTAGGAGACACGTCTGTGACTAAAGTACGTACTCCCTCCGTTCCAAATTACTCGTCGCTGAGATGGATGTATCTAGAACTAAAATACATCTAGATACATTCATACGTGTGACAAGTAGTTCGGTACGGAGGGAGTATCTACCAAGCAACGTTTGAGATTTCAGCTAACGAAGGTTAGCGTTTGACAATCCGTGCATGTTCATGGTTATATATTTTTTAATCCTTCACCAGAGGATTTTTTTTGCATAAAGCAAAGTAGACAGTTCTTACGTCCAGACAGTAATAATACAACAGGCATTACGGTGATAGAGCTGGAATGGAGAAATGTCGTGTTCTAGGTGCGCAGATTCACCCTCCTGTGAGCATCCTGTTAGAAACATAGGTGCAATTTGGCCAACCATATGTAGCAGCTCAACTACTTCGGACAAGAAACAAGAGTTAAGTCAATGGGAAAACATAACATACCAGGGCCCAGAAAAGGAGGAAAAAAGAACCACGCTGAACATTGATAGTAACATAGCAGTTTTCAGGAACCATGCCTCCTTGCTTGACTTGCAAGAAAATGGAATAAGATTACACACTGGCTCTGAATCTCAGTATAGTTAGGGAGGGCAGTATGGTATTACTGTATTGTACAAGGAATGAGAAGAAACCAGGACACCAAACCCGCCATTGAATGTATGTACAATACTTAAATACAATAGAATGGGCATGTTACATTTCGGAATACAGAAATTACAATGTACAAAATGAATGATAAACTGCACACTGAACTATTCTGCATGGCTTAAGCAACTTTCACCTGTGGACTTCCTTTACAATTGCATTTTCACTGACAGAAGATTCGGAAAGCAAGTGTTTGTCTTCAATGTCATCATCGTCAAAGTTGTCATTGATGGTTAAGTTGGAATCATCTAGTCAAAGGCATTGATAGATAAAAATAAATATGAGTACCCATTGGAATAGTACGATCAATTTAAAGGAACATGGATATCTACCAGAGAAATGGTAGTCCGTGAGGTTCTTTGTCTCAGTTGAGTCCAACCGCATACTTTCTGGTAGAAGGCAGTTGCAAAATGCACCTGAAAGTAATTTGATATTATCTTTCATGATATACTAAGAATGAAAAATAATCAAAAAAATTTAGGATGTACTAATACACTTTGAAACAGAATAAATGATGAAAATATGTTTTGACATAAAGCATAGAAACCTCTGGATAGTGATGACTTTGTGTTTCATTTGTCAGTTCCATTTGCAGGTATTCCTCATCATGAACGATATTGGCATGATTAATTAGAGCTTACGGGTAGTAGCAGCACCATAGTCAATTCAAGATCTGATGTGACCATATGTCGTGCGGTGCCGGAATGTTAACACAAGGTATTATAGTGACAACTGTACTTCCATCACTTAAGAGATGAGTTATTTAGTTACAATAGTGGTTTGATTATATTGCATCCTATTTTCACTTGGTTAAGTTCCGTTTATCTCCAGAATTTGTTAGAAGAGAGGGTGTTATCTCCCCTAGTTATCAAATCAGAAGAAAATATCTTCAAATAAGGGATAGGATCCCATTTGTTAGTGAAGTTATGATTAGTTTGTTCGGAACCAAGTTATCCATCTCCCTATACAAGGGAGAGCATGTGGCACATATCAATCAAGCAACAAATGAAGAGATTACGAAGCATTTCTAAGAGTAGTTTAGCCTAGCTAGCCTGAAATGGTCCAACAGTTAGCAGAGGTGTTTGCAATCCGACTGCGCCACTTTTCAACAAGATAAACAGCATTGAAAGAGAATAATGCAACACTAACATGAGAACCCTCTCAGAGGCGAGCCTGTGTAGTCAACAATGATGGTGCACCACAGCACAGCAGCATATGCCCTGGCGGCGAAGGCATCACATCTCATAAGAGCGGTATGGGTGCCTTCTCCAAGTGTGGCGTGGGCGGCATCAACAATACACAGTAGAAGAGGCGGATAGTTCGCAATGACGTTAATGATGGTAAACACGCCAGTCATGGAGCAGCCATGTACAAATGCGGAAATGCAGATTGTTGCACCGGTGATAGTTCTGACAGCTGCATCTTCAAAAATGGGGTTGCCCCAGTGCTCCCAGTCACCACACGAGCAACTACTCCCTCCGTCTCAAATAAGTGTCTTAACTTTGTACTAAGTTGAGACACTTATTTTGGGACAGAGGGAGTACATCGTCTCCTGCAGCGGCAGTTGGGGCAGTTAGGCTACAGCAAGCGGCGACCGATGCTAAGTCCAGCTACAGCGGCACAGCTGGGCAAACTGGCAGCGCAAGCTACAGCCACAAGGTACCCAGACATGGCAGTTGTCATTCTCACCGAGGGCAGGTGCTGTGTTGCACAACGGCCGCACAGTTCAACTGGGAGGTGTGATGCTCCTTGTGGCACTGCAGAAAGACAACAGCATGGTAGTGCGACTTAGCCATGGAGAGGGCTTGGTCGGTGTCTTAATGTCCTGGCCCTCCGCACGAGGCGGAGCAGCAAGGATCAGTGCAACAGAAGGTCCAGGTGCAACAAGGCTTGTGGTGGCTGAACCAGAGGAGGCGGTGAGAAAACCAGGTGCTCCCAGGCAGGACACAGTCAAGCCCTACTTGGGCCTTCACACACAACTAGGCCAGGTGGGCTGGGAACAAAACCTGAGTTGGTTTGTTTAAGCGTTTGATTTGATTAGGCACTTGGATTACACAAGAATATGTGCATACATGGTATTGACCACTATACATGTGTGTATGGACTTCTATTTCCGTGTGAGGCAAGGCTAACTATGATAGCACAAGTGTAAGAGAAGCTACCAAGACATTGTCTTCGAAACATGTTTCGGAAGAATCAGCTGAAAGAGATCAATCATGCGGTGGCACTGATTCCAGCAGCAGAGTGGTCAATACCACGAGACTATGACAAAGAGTCGACCCTGGCCCAACACACCGCAGCTCGAGGAGGAGCTGCACATCGAGGAGGGTGAGATGTTATGCAGTTCCCCATATGCCTGCAATTATCCAAATAGAGGATACCATCTTCGAATCTCTACTATTAAAGGGGAGTTGGTACGTTCTCCTCAGCTCCTCCGAACGCCCCCCTGTGTTGGTTTTTTCCTCTTCACACCCCCGCCCCGCTTGGTTTCCTGTAGATTTTTTGGTAATCTAAACCGATGCCGCCCAAAACAAAAACCAACGTAGTAACTTGGAATAATCTAAACCAAATTGATACTTTCCTTTCCTTGTCCTACTCATGTCCTCAAAACAAAAAACAAGCATTAATTTATGGAAAGTATCATCAAGCGATCGA
>NC_041393.1:504382273-504442246 GCF_002162155.2 Triticum dicoccoides | reverse complement strand
TTCTTTTCCGCTTTAGACTATAACATGCATAGTGCAGTTAAATACCTCAAGCAATGCCTTGATTTATGGAAAGTATCATTTTCGTGGCTTTCCTCCTAAAATCTCTCATTCCCTTGCAATTATCTTCACGTTATGCCATAAGATCCTACCCGACGACGTCGATGTGGGACGTACCATAGGAAACAAAACACTAGCGACGTCTCTGTTGAGGCACTCGCGATTGGTGTTGAATCACTAGAATATATATGCACCCGTTGCAACGCACAAGCAATTAGCTAAGGGATAAAATCCTAGACACAAAACAAAGGGATAAAATCCCGTCAATTAGGGTAGTTGCGATTAGTTTCTTAGGAGTTAGGAGCCAAGTTATCCATCTCGCTATTTGAGAGAGAGAGAGAGAGAGAGAGTTTATTTCGTTATTTCTTAAGTAGTTTAGCTCAGCTATCCAAGAGTTATCCAAGATCGTTCTCGGAGGCACATCCTTCAGAATCAAGGAAAGAAAACGAGTTGATGTGTATCCATCCTAAGCCGAGCCACCTCTGCACGACCAGCTGTGCTTTCTCTAGCGCCAATTATCTTTAAAAGCTAACGCTATTTGGCACACTACCTCCATCTTGCACCATAACACTACCCCTTCTTCCATGAGGCCGCGATTGAATCGCCGTTTTCCAGCCCCAAAATCCCCATACACCTATAGAAAAAATAGGTGGCCTTCGGTTGGGCGATTCATTGATCTTTTTTGGCCTGTATTACACTGGTTTTGGAAACACTTGTCGACCCGTCGTTTTCTTCCACTGTATTCCTTTCTCCGAGGTGTTTCTCTCTCTAAGTCTATCTGTCGAGCCGCCGAACGAACGCTAGAGCCACACGAGACACAATGAAGTATCAACCACACAACCACGGGATCGGCATGACGTTTGGCTCTCATGGGTCCTTGTTGCGGGCATCGCCATGCTGCTTGGTGGTGCTCGGCTGGAGCTCCCGCCGGCCGAAGCAAGGCCGACGAGTTGCACGGCGCTTGCAATGGACCTGCTCCCAACCTGACTCGATAGAGGCGGCGACAGGGCAGCATGGCCAACGAACTCCGCGTGGGCATCCGGCGAGAGGCCATGTGCTTGCACTAGAGCAGCCCACATCCATCATGAGATCAGCTCGAGGAGGTATGCGGCGGTAGGGGGAGAAGAAGAAATCGGAGAGGAAGGAGCGTGGGGGATGCGGATGCATGCAGCATGCTTGCTACTAGGGAGGCGGCAACGGGGGTCTAAGCCGAGAGTTGTGGCTATGACAGTGGCGATGAATGGCCTGCTCGAGGAACTCCTCTGTCAGACCTATATCCAACCGCTGATTTCCAACGTCTGTAATATATTGGTTTCTTGGGTGGGACAGTAAAATACACCTGTATGATACTTCCGGGCGTACAAATTTACAAGGCTTCCAATCAGGGCTTGATTCCTAATCATAGTTCATGTGTAGCTATGACTTCGACGATGATTTACCCGGAATCTGGAGCCATGGTAACTGCCTCTGGTACCAATTGTTATGAACCTTAGCTCACAATAGGATAAACACCTTACATAGAATTGGTACTAAGAGCACTGTTTCTAGAGGAAGGGCATAGAGCAAACAGGGAATCAACTTGGCTGAGAAAACGAGGGACTTACGCAACTTTACTCATTCTTTGCTTAAGTCAAAAGGAAGACAATGCAACCTTATTGAAAAGGCGCTTCTAGCACTAAGCCAACTAAAGAAAAGATAAAATATAACTTAAATCACTTGTACTTAGTAAAGTACTCCCTCCGTCCCAAAATTCTTGTCTTAGATTTGTCTAAATATGGATGTATCAAGTCATGCTTTAGTATTAGATACATCCGCATCTAGGCAAATCTAAGACAAGAATTTTGGGACGGAGGTAGTATCTCTTAGATAAGGCAACTAACTCAACTATAAATGCGCTAACGGACGGACCTACTGCTGCTAAACTTAATCAAAGTAGCATGCGGCCATCTCTCTTTTGTTGATGCATAACCTATTCCTCCTAGATCTGAGTAGTGAGCATTGAGACAACGCCACGCTTACTCTCCTCATCCCTGCAAAATTTTCTCCATCCTTGCAAGATATCGACTCTCCCCATGCCTGCAAAATTCCCCCCATCCTTGCAAGATATCGCATACTACTCCAGCTGTTTCCTTCCACCCTTATATGAAACCGGCCCTCTCTTGCCCATGGTATTCATTTCCCTACCTTCCTAACTTACCTAAAACTCAAAATCTGCTAGGAGCAATGGTGATAAGGGCATGACATACACAATTTTGGCATACTGCTAATATAATCCTTACCAGCAAAAAAATCATTAGAAAGTTGCAACAAATAAATGTATAAGGAGTACAGACTTATTACCTAGCTTAGCAAGTCGGTTAACCCAACCAGGAATTGGCTTTCCTGTCAATCTGGTGCTGAGATCATCTGTGAAGTGGTTACAATTCTTAGAAATGAGGTGGTATGTATCCCCATGATACTCCGAGGCCATTCTCTGAATGAAATCTCGAAATTCCAAGGGATGTAGACTTGTACGGCCTATGAAAATTGAAGATCTGTACAAGAATCCTGGGCAGCTCTTTGGTTCAACCTCAAAAACACCACTTGTTGGAAGGTCATGAGCTCCAAAACTGTACTCCGATCCATGGACTGTTCCAGGCAGAATAAGATTAGTCGTAAACATTCTGTAGAGTTGGATGGAAATCATTATTTGCATGCTAATTAACAAGGAAATAATTTCACATACGATACTAGAACTATGCTTTTTCTACATGAGTGGGTCCAGCTCTTGTTCTTTGAATTTGTGATCATCCATGAGTACAAACAAATGTCATAGCAAAGCTGGGTTGCAAGGTACGTTTGGTTTATACCATGTGTGCTCTGCCAAAAATTGATTGCCAGCAATTTGGTGAAGGAACCCTCCAACCTGTTGGCCAACATTTTGGGAACAATTTGTGAAGGAAGCATTGAAGGACCCATAGATAACCAAAATCTTGGCAACAAACCAAGCAGGCAAACAATACCATTTGGCATGACCAATATTTTATAGGATAAGTTTGTGGCATACACCAACACACCTTATGACAAAATGAATTGCCTTCTACACCAAAAGACTTTCAAAAAGGTTTACTCATCATCATAGAAGGATGTCAAAAGCAATTTCGCTTTTATGAGATTAAAGTCATATTACTATGCATTTTACTTCCTAATAGATCAACATTACTGCCTAAATTAAATATACAAGCAGCTCTGACTTTGATATACAGCAAAATGATGGGATCAAAATATGAGTTACACATCTAGCACTATGTACAAAGAAATTGCATAGGATAAAAAACAACAAGTATTTGAATAAACAAATTATCAAGAAATATACAAACTAGGCTAGAGGTAGTATTCACAAACAAAGGTGATAAAACGATTAAATATATGAATAATCAACTGGTATCCTTTTAAGAGCTCGGGTCTAGCAAAACCCAAAACTTTTGAGGACAAAGGAGAAACTACCAGAATGACTAACTAACATAGAAGTGACAGTGCCAGCAATAAGTACATATACAAGTCATTCAGTAAATTTCAACTATTTTCTTCATAGTAATAATAACTAGAGAATGTAGTAGTCTAAATATGTCAAAAAATGCTCTTTCTGAGGGAAAATATACCCCTTGGGGTTAGCCCAATAATTCTGAAATAAGGCATCCGACACAAACCAGGGTCAGGTATAAAAGACTACAATAAAGTTGTCGATTGAAAAGCTTCAGCTCCAATGGAAACAATAACTACAAGGCATGGTTTAAGAGAATTTACTAATGTAAAAGGAAAATGGTGAGGAAGGTTTTCAAGACTCATGATGCAATGCATGCAAATTAGTGCTCCTACAGTTTCCATTTAATTTATCACAACTTATGAAAGACAATTTCAAAAGAACACTTCAACACATTACAAACCTATGTATTGAGTCAACAACACTACGGAGGTCCCATAGAACCCAAGCCTAAGTAGACTATTAGCGTACTAGCATGCAGCCACCAAAGACACCTTTTTATGTTATGAATAGATACCTAAAAGGACTGATCGTATTAAAAATTATAGTAAATGTGTAACAAAACACATTATTCCCCAGCTGAATTAAATGAACAGAAGATGGTCGAAAAGATGCCACGTGATATTTTCAAACTTCAAAGCAACGATAACCATGCCGTATCACAATCTCAAATATAATCCTATTTTCTAAGTTAGAAGTTGCACAACCAAGTACTATTATACACATCAGGATATTCAAAATGGAGAAGTACATGAGCCTACAAGAAGACTTTGGGCTTTTCCATGGCAGTAATCTGAATCTGATTCTTCAACCATGTGTAAGACAAATCTCAACATCCCTAAATCCCCTGCCATTGTCAATCCGTATAATTATTTAAAAGGAAATCAAGATCTAATAGCTAGCAAAACTAACAACAGCTCCCAAAGCGGACTCACCTTTCTATAAAATCAAAGCACGAACTCAAAAAATATCGTATCAAAATATCAACCCGAGAAAACCAAAAGACGGGTCCCATACTCCCTGCCCCAACTAAATCAATTCCATATACCCAAATTTCACAGAATCCGCCGGGACCCGGTCGAGCTGCCGCGCTCACCTTCGACGGCGGAGTGGAAGATGCCGAGCCCGCACCAGTGGACGTAGTTGTTTAGCGGCGTGAGGTCGTACACGTTGAGAACCACCGGGTACTCCCCCGTCGCCGCTGCGCCGCCGGAGATCGCGCCGCCCATCGCCTCCCCCTTCCTCCCCTCTCCGAGGAGATCCCGAGCAGGGTCGCCGGGGACGCGCGCCAGTCGACGGCGAGGCCGTAGGTGCTCCTAGGGTTAGGGTTTTGATCTGGAGCGAGGGAGGCGATGCGGGACTGCGACGGAGCTTGGGGAGAGGGAGGGACGGAAAGGGAAGACGACGAGTCGACGACGAGCGTGCGAGTCGGAGTCGGGTCCGGAAACAATTTCCTTGCGTCCCGGTGGTGGAGTCACAGTCAGGTGGGTCTGCGATGGCATGGGTCCGCGTGTCATAGTGCTAAAGTGGAAGGTGGCCTGTCAGTTGTTCCACGGGAGGGGTGGGACGGAGTGAAGATCCAACTGTCGCGTGGGGCCGCATTGAGGAATCTGAGAAGATATTTCGGACGGCCGTCACTACGGGTTTTCCCTTTTTTTAACCTCTTCATTTATGATATGTCACGTGGCACAAAAAAGCAGTGCTACATGCACGACACTGGCCGGACGACATGCAGACTGTTGGAACCGCAGCCCTCTAGCTACCTCTCCTCTCACTCGAACGGAGATGAAAGAAGAAAAACAGTGGACACAAAAGATTTTCCAGCCGACGCACGAACGCCGCCACGGGCGCACGAAACGCCCAAATCTTTTTCCTCTTTACACTGGCTACATCGCTGCAGCACCGGTACTTACAAGAGTACACGCGATGGAGCTTTATACACAGTTCACACACACACCACTAACCGGGCCACCACTAGCACGTACTCACGGCTGGCTCACCCACTAACTCATGCATGACTATGCAATCACGCCATGAAGCTAGCTAACCAACTAACCGCTTAACCAAGTACTACGCGTTGGACTAACCAACAGCCACGGCCGAGAGTCCACACGCATATCCATCTAATGCATGCACCACGTCCGCCGGTCTCCACGACTAAACACACGACCTGGCCAGATCAACACACGCACATGCATGAACTGTCGCGTCGACGCCGGTCACCACCGCACGGGCAGGAGCATGGCTTATTGTCAACACTTACCCCTTAAGCCATGACCTCACCATCGTCGAAGTTGTTGCAGCTCCCGTTGTTGACGTCGTCACGAGCGTGACCTAGCCCGCAGACCCGACCTGGCACAATGACGCCGGTCGCACCATGCTCCATCACGACTCCGGCGACACGCGCCGAGCTCCTTCTCCGCCGGCGACACACGCCTGACGTCCCTCGGCGCCCCGCACGTCCCGCGCGCACCCGACGCGTCCGACCGCCCCAGTGCGTCCCGCACGTCCCGCACGCACCCGACGTGCCCGACGAGCCCGACCACACCAGTGCGTCCCGCGCGCATCCGACGCGCCCGACGAGCCCGACCGCACCAGACACTCACCGCGCGCCGCCTCCGCGTCCGCCATGGCAGCCGCCAGCGACAAACGTCGGAAGGATGTAGCCGCACTCGAGCACGGACTCGAGCACAACGACGACATACGCCTCCTCCCAACGTCAACCGCACGCTCGTACGCGCGCCCGCGGTCCCGACGCGTCCAATGCGCACCCATAACACGCACCGGTCGCGCCCGGCTCGCCGCCACGGCTTATTGCCCCGCACCGTTGTGGCCTCAACCGCAGCGCAGCACCTCCATGTCGCCATGCCGCTGTGTGTCGTTGAAGCCGCCACCACGCAGGTCCTCCGCGGCCTCCTCACCGTGCCGCCGCAGCCACCGCGGCCTCCTCGCCGCGCCGCGCACCTCTATAGACCGACACACGGCCCGGAGCTTCACCGCGCAGCCGCCGGTGAACGCCGCCACCACTGGCACGCCTCCGGCAAGGGGACGACACCCAAGATGAACCAGCTCTGATACCAATTGTAGGACCTCGTTGGCTGCCGGGTCCGAGGGAGGATGGGGAAGTCCTCGAACCGACGTAGGGGCGTGGCGGCTGGCGGATCGGAGGATCGGCGATGACGGATCGATAAAGAGCCTGCGGAGGATGACGGGGACACCTCGGCGGCCACCTCGCTGGCGTCGGGCGAAGAGGCCGCGATAAACCTCTCTTGAGCCATTGGCTCCTCGAGCTCCCCGGCACACAGGCAGAGGTTGAGGATGGAGGCGGCGGCGATGGCGATGGCGGCGACCTACCAATGGTTACGGTTGTGGTGTGTGTCAGTAAGCGCAGGTTTTGTGGAGTGTGTGGTGTGGGGGGGGGGGTTAAGGTGGTGTTGGAGGAAATACCGCGATAATTGAAAATTTTACTAGGCGGGAGTAACAAGGCAGGGTTACTAAAAATTTCGATAAGGGCGAGCATATACTTTTGAGATTGCGAGGGATGCAGAGGCGGAGTATTTGGGGAGCGAGCTAGTGTGCTTGACATGCCAGTTGTGGGCTGTAGCCGACGCCCCTTCTCGCGTAATCCATAGACGTACTATACACCGACGGTGCTCCAGGATATTTTGTACTGCATCTCACACGGTTGGTGACAATAAACTATGTGGGACCTACTTGATTTTTTATTTTGATTTAAATTACATAATGGGGTCATAGCGGCAATGGATGGGTCATAGCGGCAATGAATAATGTTTGAATTGCTAGACCTTTTATCTGTAGTGGACATGCAACTATATGTGTGTCGTAAAAAATTGGAATCATTCAGGGTTCGTTTGGAAAATTTATACATTAAATTGGTTTTTTAGCAATTTCAGGTGCACATTTCAAAATCAAAGCACATGCTCCAGTCCCTAAAAATGGGTTGCAAAATCAAATGTTTGTCCTTGGTTGCAAGCTTAGGTCACATACAAGAAATGAGAATGAATGTCAAACAACTTGACATTGTCGCTTAGCCGCTAACATTGAGATACACGGTTTTAAAATTATAGTAAATCGAAAATTTAGCTGAAATTCATGAAACTTGACATGATATCATGGAACGACATTGACATGCCGTGGTAAAAATATTTTACCATTTGGGCCAGGTTTGGGTATAAGCTTCTCGCAAACCGGAGCTTCTCTCACAATAAGCCAGATGGTTTCGATAGTGAACGTGCCACCTTGGTGAACAAACGATATATGTTGTCTCTTCTTACTTTCTAAATTTTCTCGTGTCAACGTAGAACAACATGAGTGTTGTGTTATTTTTTGGAAGTTTTCGGGGTTCGCTTGGACATTTTTATACATTAACTGGGTTTTCCATGCATTCATGTGCATAATTCAAATTTGAACTACATTCACATGCTCCGATGCATATAAAGTGGTTCGGAATTGGAATGTGTGTCCTTTGTTACATGCTTAAGTCACATGCAAGAAATGAAAATGAATGTCAAACACCTTGCCACCGTCGCTCGGCCGCTAACATTGAGATACCTGGTTTTTAAATTCTAGTAAATCAAAAACGCGTCTGAAATTTATGAACCTTGACACACTAGCATGGAACGACATCAACATGTAGTGGTAAAAATATTGTCCCATTTGGGGCAGGTTGGGGTATATAAGATTCTCAAAAATCATAGCTTCTGACAACAGGCCTCATGGTTATGGTAGGAAACGTTTCACCTTTCTGGACGAAATGATATCTGTTGCCTCTTCTTGATTTCAATTCTTTTTCTAGTGACAACATAGAACAACACGAGTGTTGTGTTAAATTTTGTGATTTTTCGGGGTTCGTTTGGACATTTGTATGCATTAACTAGGTTTTCTAGGCATTTTATGTGCATAATTCAAATTTGAACTACAAGCACATGCTCCAATGCATCAAAGTTGGTTGAAAAATCACATGTGTGTCCTTGGGTGCATGCTTAGGTCCCCATGCAAGAGACGGAAATGAACTTCAAACACCAGGGCACTATTGATTGCCGGCAAAACATTGAGATACCTGGTTTTTAAATTCTAGTAAATCCAAAACTCGTCTGAAATTCATGAAACTTGCATGCTATCATGGAGCGGCATCAACATGCCGTGGTAAATTGTCCCATTTGGGGCTGGTTCAGGTATAAGCTTCTCACAAACCAGAGCTTCTCACAACAAGCATGATGGTTTTTGATAGGGAACGTCTCATCTTTGGGGACGAAATGATATCCATTGCATCTTATTGCTTTCTAAAAATTTCTAGTGTCAACATAGAACACCAGGAGTGTTGTGTCAATTTTTGTTATTTTTCGGGGTTTCTTTGGACATTTTTATGCATTAACTAGGTTTTCTAGGCATTTATGTGCATAATTCAAATTTGAACTACAAGCACATGCTCCAATGCACTAAAGTTGGTTGAAAAAATCTAATCTGTGTCCTTGCGTGAATTTCTAGGTCCCATGCAAGAGATGGGAATGAAATTCAAATACCAGAGCATTGTTGATTGTCGGCAAAACATTGAGATGCCTGGTTTTTAAATTCTAGTAAATCCAAAACTCGTCTGAAATTCATGAAACTTGGCATGCTATCATGGAGTGGCATCAAGATGCCGCGGTAAAAAAATTGTCCCATTTGGGGCAGGTTCGGGTATATGCTTCTCACAAACCAGAGTTTCTCACAACAAGCATGATGGTTTTGGTAGGGAACGTCCCATCTTTGGGGATGAAACGATATCCATTGCCTCTTGTTGCTTTCAAACATTTTCTCGTGTCAACATAGAACAACAAGAGTGTTGTGTTATTTTTTGGGATTTTTCGGGGTTCATTTGGACATTTTTATGCATTAACTTAGTTTTCAATGCATTTATGTGCATAATTCAAATTTGAACCACATGCACATGCTCCAGTGCATAGAAATTGGTTGAAAAATCAAATATGTGTCCTTGGGTGCATGCTTAGGTCCCATGCAAGAAATGGGAATGAATTTCAAACACCAGGGCATTGTTGATTGCCGGCAAAACATTGAGATGCCTGGTTTTTAAATTCTAGTAAATCCAAAACTCGTCTGAAATTCATGAAACTTGGCATGCTATCATGCAATGGCACCTTACATGCTGTGGCATTTTTCGTGTCCATTTTGAGAAAAGGTGCACTCGAATAATGACAACCAACAAAGGCATTTTGAAAAAATAGCTACCACTTTAATATCTCAAAGTTTTGTATAATTTAAACTATGTGCATTCTGTTAACCATTCACGTGACGCCACGTGTCTTGGTTTTAATGGCTGTAGGAGGTGACGTGCGGACAACTGCTTGACCTTGACTGAACGGGAGGCGTGTGAGCGCAGTCCGATGCATAGGCTGACCGAGAGGCGTGCAAGCTGTCCTCCAATGCGCAGGCTCACCAGGAAGCGTGCGAGTTGTACGCTGCGCAGGCTCACTGGGAAGCGAGCCCTTTGACTTGCATGAGACACTGTCGTCGACCGCTACCTCTCAGCGGCTCCAGTTGCCATCCTCCCGCGCCCCGCCCGTCGATCACGTGACGACATGATGTTTGATTTACATGTGAAGAACATTTTGTGCTGCCTTGAAGACTTCAATAACGGTGCCCCGGAGGACGACAACGACAATGACGGCGCGGCACGCCGCCTCCGCCGCCGCCGAAAATAGTTTTTTGGGGGTTTAATACTGTATCTCGAATTCTCAATCATATGAATATAAATTCGTAGTGTGAGTGAATGAAAGATATGGTTTGAACGAACTTGCATTTTTCCCTCTTAATGTACAGTCTTATCAAACGATTTTATTTTGAAAAAACGTCAATGGTTTTTAAATATAAAACACTCATGGCAAACATTTTAGTTAGAACACCCGTATGCAAACCGACAACTTTCCCAGGAAGCCAAGGGAAAATGTGCCGAGCGGGATTTCTGCATCCCTTCAATGCAAACGGTTGTTTTGCATGACCCGTGTGCAACCACGTAAAAACAATTGGGTAAGATTTGCGTATCTGTCATTTTGGGTATGTTGCCATTTGTCAAACTGGAAAGATTAACATTTGTTTATCTAGTAACATTGCCATTTGTCGACCTTGTAACACTGCGATTTGTCAAAATATGCAACTAAAAATCACTAGCACTATCTAATTTTTGCAACTAAAATCACTAGCACTGTTCATATGGACACCACTAGCAGGCGTGAGTTGATGGACGCATATGCAAATGTACCATTGATTACATACAACAAGTCATCAACCCACAACGACAATAAGGATACATGTTGGATTATAGATCATTTCCAACAAAACATTCTAGTAAAGTTTTTCTCACACAACAAATAACAAATCAATGAAATGAACTTCAGCTCAACCACTTGTCGGCATTGGAAACGCTTGCTTTGAACCAGAAGTGATTCTCTGGGAAGGGCCAGCTACTGTCAATCTCGAGACCAATGCAAGACTGATCATCCAGGCTGAAGCGGCCTATGTCAGGACCCATATTGGGACGGTAGGGAAGCATAGCAATGTCCGAGGTATAGATACAGTTGCTTCTCATAAATGGTAGTAACGTTGTGTCAACAGCAGCTGGATCGCCTTCCATCATCATTGGATAGTTTTATCCAAGGAAGAGCGAGTTTCCTCCAAGACTTTCAATACTGAACTAGGGAGAAGGTGTTGGTGCTAGTACACTAGTATCCATCCCGAATACCCTGCAAGGGATGTTGGAATAGGTCCGGAGAGTGCGACCATGCGAGACAACACCTGCTTCCTTAGTAACATCAGTAGTGCCTGTATACAGACAAGAAGAGGTGATCCATCGTAATAAGTTGGCAGGCGCCACTAAGTATATGGGTCCTGCTCGTCCTCATGCTCGTGATCATCATCATCATCATCTCCCCCATGGTTATAAAAAATTTCAATTATAGGTGGTGGAATGTTCACAGGACCTTGGAAACACAAGAAGTTTAATTAGTAAAGGGAAACTAGCTAACCCGCATGCATGTGGATGAAACAATTATAATTACAGTGGAAGACAAACATACTGAAAGCATCAGGATTCCATGCAAAAATAGTGCCACGAGCGGTGGTAGCAAACACAAGACCCTCGTATTGAATTGCATCACAGTACTCATCCATGTACAGAAATTGATTTTTGAGCAATATCCATCGAGGCGTGGAAGTAAGGACGGCAACAAGCTTGTCGAAGATAGCAACAACTTCATAGTTCGTGTAATCCCAAGAGCAGTTGGGAACTCGACAAATTGCTATCTTCCATAGACGACAGTCACCATGATCGTATTTGAACTCACGTAGAATACCGGTGTACTCAAGCTCTGGGCAGTCGTCTGAGATTTTTGGAATTGGAACTCGGTGATGAGTGTACACATTCACAAGTTCCCACCCGCAGTTGTACCCAATATAAACAACCCAAACTCCATTTGCGCCTGCTCAAGCCTTGCCCTCAAGCGATGGCATCTTAACATCATATGTATCATTATCAAGCGGCATCAACTTGCACAAGCGAGGCTTCCCTCATTCCCACGCCAGTCAGCAGGGTCACGGCGAAGAAGATTGGGGAGATCAAACCGCTCCTGGACCCTTGTGTTCCTTGTAATGATGTTATTAGTTGAGTCGAGAATGGTCTTCAACGAACATGCCATGCTAGCCGAGGTGATGACGTTGCACCGATCAGTGAGTTCCTCCACCACGTCATTTTTCAGATCAGGGCAAGAATAACGGGGTCGTTTCCGGCCTGTTCCCTCCATGGAGAAGATGATCGAACAATGGCAGAAGGAAGGGTTAAGGCAAATGAAGGGAGGAAGAACGTGCGACAGCAGTTCCAAATCGAGAGGGAAAGGTGAAGAGGCGGCCGACAGTTGCCACGGTACACGAAGAGGCGCCTGGGAAGCAAACGGTTGCCACAGAGGTCACACACTGACGACAAGGGCCAAGTGAACCGCATGCGTATATCGCACACACCTTGATCTGGCTGACCGTTTCTTTTGTGTTGCCTAATCACAAACAGTTCATCCGAGTGAACCATATGTTGTATATCGCACACACCTTCATCTAGCTACCCATTTCTTTTGTTACTCCTAATCACAAACAGTTCATCTAGGTGAACCGTATGTTGTATATCGCACACACCTTCATCTGGCTGCCCGTTTCTTTTGTTACTCCTCATCGCAAATAGTTAATTGAACTGAACTGTATGTCCTGCATCGCACACACAACTAAAATCTGAACCATGTTTGATGCATCCGTCATCGCAAATGTTTTGGACATTTTTGATGGTTCTCTGACAACACCGTTTGCGATTATTACATTTACATCACACACAATTTCTCGAAGGGTCTCTGATCATAGTGTCGCGTTAGCAGCATCCTGATGTAGTGACTATCAATATGTATCCAGATTGAGACTCTGAGTCATCTGAAGTGGTGTCAACGCTTGCATTGGCGTAACCCTTTACGACGAACTCTTTATCACCTCCATAACCGAGAAATATTTCCTTAGTCCTCTTAGGTAACTAAGGATAAATTTTGACCGCTGTCCAGATCTACTCCAGGATCACTATTGTACCCCATTGCCAAACTCATGGCAAGGTACACAATAGGTCTGGTACACGACGTGGCATACTTTATAGAACCTATGGCTAAGGCATAGGGAATGACTTTGATTTTCTCTCTATCTTCCGCCATGGTCGGGTGTTGAGTCTTACTCAACTACATACCTTGCAATGCAGGCAAGAACCCTTCTTTGACTGATCCATTTTGAACTTCTTCAAAACTTTATCAAGGTATGTGCTTTGTGAAAGTCCTATTAAGCGTCTCGATCTATCTCTATAGATCTTGATGCCCAATACATATGTAGCTTTACCGAGGTCTTTTATTGAAAAGTTCTTATTCAAGTATCCTTTTATGCTATCCGGAAATTCTATATCATTTCCAATCAACAATATGTCATCCACATATAATATCAGAAATGCTACAGAGCTCCCACTCACTTTCTTATAAATACAGGCTTCACCGTAAGTCTGTATAAAACCATATGCTTTGATCACCTCATCAAAGTGTATATTCCAACTCCGAGGTGCTTGCACTAGTCCATAGATGGATCGCTAGATCTTGCACACTTTGTTAGCACCTTAGGATCAACAAAACCTTCTGGTTGCATCATATACAACTCTTCTTTGAGATATCCATTAAGGAATGTAGTTTTGACATCCATTGCCCGATTTCATAATCATAAAATGTGGCAATTGCTAACATGATTTGGACAGACTTAAGCATCGCTACGGGTGAGAAAGTCTCATCATAGTCAACTCCTTGAACTTGTCGAAAACCTTTTGTGACAAGTCGAGCTTGTAGACAGTAACATTACCATCAGCGTCAGTCTTCTTCTTGATGATCCCTTTATTCTCTATGGCTTGTCGATCAACGGGCAAGTCCACCAAAGTCCACATTTTGTTCTCATACATGGATCCTATCTCAGATTTCATGGCCTCAAGCCATCTGTCGGAATCTAGGATCATCATAGCTTCTTCATAGTAGGTTTGCCATGGTGTAATAACATGACTTCTAGGACAGGATTACCGTACCACTCTGGTGCGGAACATGCTTTGATCGACCTATGAAGTCCAGTAGTAACTTGATCCTAAGTTTCATGATCATCATCATTAGCTTCCTCTCTAGTTGGTGTAGGCATCAAGGGAACGGATTTCTCTTATGTGCTACTCTCTAATTCGAGAGAAGGTACAATTACCTCAACAAGTTCTACTTTCCTCCCACTAACTTCTTTCAAGAGAAACTCCTTCTCTAGAAAGGACCCATTCTTAGCAACAAAGATCTTGCCTTTGGATCTGTGGTAGAAGGTGTACCAAATAGTTTCTTTAGGGTATCCTATGAAGACACACTTCTCCGATTTAGGTTCGAGCTTATCAGACTGAAGCCTTTTGACATAAGCATCGCATCGCCAAACTTTAAGAAATGACAGCTTAGGTTTCTTGCCAAACCACAGTTCATACGGTGTCGTCTCAATGGATTTAGACGATGCCCTGTTTAACATGAATGCGACTGTCTCTAATGCATAACCCCAAAAGATAGTGGTAATCGGTAAGAGATATCATAGGTCGTACCATATCTAATAAAGTACGATTATGACGTTCGGACACACCATTATGATGTGGTGTTCCAGGTGGCGTGAGTTGTGAAACAAGTCCACGTTGTTTTAAATGAAGGCCAAACTCGTAACTCAAATATTCCCCTCCTCGACCAGACCATAGAAACTTTATTTTCTTGTTATGATGATTCTCCACTTCACTCTAAAGTTCTTTGAACTTTTCAAATGTTTCAGACTTGTGTTTCATCAAGTAGATATACCCATATCTACTTAAATCATCTGCAAAGGTTAGAAAATAATGATACCCGCCGCGTGCTTCAACACTCATCGGACCGCATATATCGGTATGTATTATTTCCAATAAGTCATTAGCTCGCTCCATTGTTCCGAAGAACAGAGTTTTAGTCATCTTGCCTATGAGGCATGGTTCGCAAGTATCAAATGATTCATAATCAAGTGACTCCAAAAGTCCATCTACATGGAGTTTCTTCATGCGCTTTACACCAATATGACCTAAACGGTAGTGCCACAAGTATGTTGCACTATCATTATCAACTTCGCATATTTTGGCATCAATATTATGAATATGCGTATCACTATGATTGAGATTCAATAAACCATTCACATTGGGTGTATGACCATAGAAGGTTTTATTCATGTAAATAGAACAACAATTATTCTCTAACTTAAATAAATAATTGTATTTCAATAAACATGATCTAATCATATTCATGCTCAACGCAAACACCAAATAACATTTATTTAGGTTCAACACTAATCCGGAAGGTATAAGGAGTGTGCGATGGTGATCGTATCTGCCTTGGAATCACTTCCAACTCACATCGTCACATCATCCTTAAACTAGTCTCTGTTTATTCCGCAACTCCTATTTCGAGTTACTAATCTTAGCAACCGAACCGATATCAAATACCCATGGGCTACTACGAACACTAGTAAGGTACACATCAATAACATGTATATCAAATATACCTTTGTTCATTTGTCATCCTTCTTAATCGCCAAGTATTTGGGGTAGTTCTGCTTCTAGTGACCATTCCCATTGAAGTAGAAGCACTCAGTTTCAGGCTTAGGTCCAGCTTTGGGCTTCTTCACGGGAGTGGCAACTTGCTCGCCATTCTTCTTGAAGTTCCCTTTCTTTCCGTTTGCCCTTTTTCTTGAAACTAGTGGTTGTGTTAACCATCAATACTTGATGCTCTTTCTTGATTTCTACCTTCATCTATTTTAGCATCGTGAAGATCTCGGGAATCGCTTTTGTCATCCCTTGCATATTATAGTTCATCATGAAGTTCTAGTATCTTGGTGTTAGTGACTAGAGAATTTTGTCAATCACTATCTTATTTGAAAGATTAACTCCCACTTGATTCAAGCGATTGTAGTACCAAGACATTCTGAGCAGATGCTCACTGGCTGAGCTACTCTCCTCCATCTTGTAGGCAAAGTAAAGGTCTCATACCTCTTGACACGGGCGTGAATCTGAAATACTAATTTCAGCTCTTGGAACATCTCATATGTTTTGTGGCATTCAAATGTTTTTGAAGTCTCGGTTCTAAGCCGTAAAGTATGGTGCACTAAACTATTAAGTAGTCATGATATTGAGCTTGCCAAACGTTCATAATGTCTGCATCTGCTCCTACATCTCCTTGAGGGTTTTCGGCGGGCTCATTCTTTCTATTGCCTTGATCTTCTCTGGGTTAGCCTCGATCCCTCTGTGTGACACCAGAAAACCCAGTAGCTTGCCGGACGGGACGCCGAACACACACTTCTCTGGATTGAGCCGCAGGTTCACCTTGCGTAAGTTGGTGAATGTTTCTTTCAAATCTCCGACGAGGGTGTTCACCTCCCGCGTCTTGACCACTGTGTCCTCGACGTATGCCTCGGAGTTTCTCCCGAGCAGCCGACCGAGGGAGATGTGCATCAATCGCTGGAAGGTCGCGCCGGCATTGCGCAGCCCGAACGGCATGCAGGTGTATCAGTACACCTCGCATGGGGTCAAGAAAGCCGTCTTCTCAACATCCTGCACCGCCTTCTTGATTTGGTGGTAGCCCGAGAAAGCATCCAGGAAGCACAACAAGTCGCAATCGGCGGTGGAGTCGATGATCTGGTCGATGCGTGGAAGAGGGAAAGGGTCCCGAGGGTAGGCCTTGTTGAGGCTCGTGAAGTCCACGCACATGCGCTCCTTCCTACCCTTCTTGGGGATAATGACCGGGTTGGCTAGCCAATTCGAATGCCACACCTCTGGAATGACGCCGGCCTCTTGCAGCTTATGAACCTCCTCGACAATGAACGATTGCTTCTCCGGGGCTTGCCGCCGCGCCTTCTGCATCACGGAGCGCGCGTCGGGGCACGCCATCAGGTGGTGTTCGATCACCCCTCGCGGGATGATACGTCTCCAACGTATCTATAATTTTTGATTGTTCCATGCTATTACATTACCCGTTTTGGATGTTTATGGGCTTTACTTTACACTTTTATATCATTTTTTGGACTAACCTACTAACTGAAGGCCCAGCCCGAATGGCTGTTTTTTGCCTATTTCAGTGTTTCGAAGAAAAGGAATATCAAACGGAGTCCAAACGGAATTCAACCTTTGGGAGCGATCTTTTTGGAACAAACGCAATCCATGAGACTTGGAGTGGACATCAAGCAGCAAACGAGGCGGCCACGAGGGCGCTTGGTGTGCCCTAAAGGGGTGGGTGCGCCCCCACCCTCGTGGGCCCCTCGTGGCTCAACCGACATACTTATTGCTCCTATATATATCCATGTACCCGAAAACATCTAGGAGCACCACGAAAAACTATTTCCACCGCCGCAACCTTCTATATCCGCGAGATCCCATCTTGGAGCCTTCGCCGGTGCTCCGTCGAAGGGGGAATCGACCATGGAGGGCCTCTACATCATCTTCAAGGCCTCTCCGATGAGTTGTGAGTAGTTTACCATAGACCTTCAGGTCCATAGTTATTAACTAGATGGCTTCTTCTCTCTCTTTGAATCTCAATACAAAGTTCTCCTCGATCTTCTTGGAGATCTATTCGATGTAACTCTTTTTTCGGTGTGTTTGTCGAGATCCGATGAATTATGGGTTTATGATCAAGTTTATCTATGAGAAATAATTGAATCTTCTCTGAATTCTTTTATGTGTGATTGGTTATCTTTGCAAGTCTCTTCGAATTATCAGTTTGGTTTGGCCTACTAGATTGATCTTTCTTGCAATAGGAGAAGTGCTTAGCTTTGGGTTCAATCTTGCGGTGTCCTTTCCAGTGACAGCAGGGGCAGCAAGGCACATATTGTATAGTTGCCATCGAGGATAAAAATATGGGGTTTACATCATATTGCTTGAGTTTATCCCTCTACATCATGTCATCTTTCTTAATGCATTACTCTGTTCTTCATGAACTTAATACTCTAGATGCAGGCAGGAGTCAGTCGATGTGTGTAGCAATAGTAGTAGATGCAGGCAGGAGTCGGTCTACTTGTCACGGACGTGATGCCTATATACATGATCATGCCTAGATAATCTCATAACAATGTGCTTTTCTATCATTTTCTCGACAGTAATTTGTTCACCCACCGTAATACTTATGCTAGCTTGAGAGAAGCCACTAGTGAAACCTATGGCCCCCGGGTCTATCTTTTATCATATAAGTTTCCCATCTACTTTTATTTGCATCTTTTACTTTCCAATATATATCATAAAAATACCAAAAATATTTATCTTATCTTATTATCTCTATCAGATCTCACTTTCGCAAGTTACCGTGAAGGGATTGACAACCCCTTTTTGCATTGGTTGCGAGGTTCTTGTTTGTTTGTGTAGGTGCGTGGGACTTTTGAGGAGCCTCCTACTGGATTGATACCTTGGTTCTCAAAAACCGAGCGAAATACTTACGCTACTTTGCTGCATCACCCTTTCCTCTTCAAGGGAAAACCAACGCAGTGGTCAAGAGGTAGCACGAGACGCTGACCAAGTCCATTGCGTCCCATGCAAACACGTCCTTATTTGCACGGAGGAAGCTGACCAGCGGCTCTTCCTGGCCCGGGGGGAGGCCGGCACCTATGGTGAAGTTGGGGCTTGATTCCCCGTTATCGTCGATCGGCACCTGCTTCATCTCGGCCCGGTCCTGGGAGAACAACTTGCTTTTCTTCAACGGGCGGCCTCGCCCTCCGCATTCGGTCACGCGGCTGCCGCGTACTTGAAAGCGAGCCTGAGGGCCATGAGCGCGTCCTTGGTGTCCCCCGCCACGGTGAGGACACCACTGCTCCCCGACATCTTCATGATGTTGTATCCGGGGTGAGTCACTGCCATGAACTTGGCGAGGGCCGGATATCCGAGAATGGCATTATACGGGAGGCCGATGCGGGTGACGTCAAAGTCGATGAGCTCAGTGCGGTAGTTGTTGCACGTTATGAAGGTGACGGGGAGGCGGACCTGCCCCAGAGGAGAGGTGGAGCCGTCGGCCACCCCCGATAAAGGCTTGGTGGGGAGGAGCCGGTCGTAAGGCATGTGGAGCAGACCGAAGGCTTCCATGAAGAGGATGTTGAGACCGGCGACGCCATCGATGAGGGTCCTGGTGACTGCAATGTTGCAGATGGTGGGGGTGCAGAGCATGGGGAGTGCGCCGGCGCCGACCGTGGTCCGGGGGTGATCGCTAGAGTTGAAGACGAGGTCGGCCTGGGGCGCCGCCCAGCCCGAGGGAGCTGCTTGCTGCGGCCGAACGGCCCCCACTTGCCGGAAGAGCTGATTGGCGTGGTGGCTCGATGTCGGTGCCTGCGACCCGCCGAGGATGGCCGCAATGACGTGGGGCGCCGGTGTCGCGAAGTGCGTGATGAAGAGATTGTGCAGCTCTTCCTAGGAGGTCACTAAAGACTCCGGCATGTTGAGTAACCAGAAGTGAGGCACGCCTGTGAGAGCCATAGGGAGCCAATTTTGAAGGAAATATGCCATAGAGGCAATAATAAAGTTATTATTTATTTTCTTATTTCATGATAAATGTTTATTATTCATGCTAGAATTGTATTAACTGGAAACTTAGTACATGTTGAATACACAGACAAACAAAGTGTCACTAGTATGCCTCTACTTGACTAGCTCGTTGAATCAAAGATGGTTAAGTTTCCTAGCCATGGACATGAGTTTTCATTTGATTAACAGGATCACATCATTAGGAGAATGATGTGATTGACTTGACCCATTCTGTTAGCTTAGCACTTGATCGTTTAGTATGTTGCTATTGCTTTCTTCATGACTTATACATGTTCCTATGACTATGAGATTATGCAACTCCCGTGTACCGGAGGAACACTTTGTGTGCTACCAAACGTCACAACGTAACTAGGTGATTATAAAGGAGCTCTACAGGTGTCTCCGAAGGTACTTGTTGATTTGGCGTATTTTGAGATTAGGATTTGTCACTCCGATTGTTGGAGAGGTATCTCTGGGCCCTCTCGGTAATGCACATCACTATAAGCCTTGCAAGCAATGTGACTAATGAGTATAGTTGCGAGATGATGTATTACAGAACGAGTAAAGAGACTTGCCAGTAACGAGATTGAGCTAGGTATTGAGATACCGACGACCGAATCTCGGGCAAGTAACATACCGATGACAAAGGGAACAACGTATGTTGTTATGCGGTTTGACCGATAAAGATCTTCGTAGAATATGTGGGAACCAATATGAGCATCTAGGTTCCGCTATTGTTTATTGATCGGAGACGTGTCTCGGTCATGTCTACATAGTTTTCGAACCCATAGGGTCCACACACTTAACATTCGGTGACGATTTATATTAAGTTATGTGTTTTGATGTACCGAATGTAGTTCGGAGTCCCGGATGAGATCGGGGACATGACGAGGAGTCTTGAAATGGTCGAGACGTAAAGATCGATATATTGGACGACTATATTCGGACATCGGAAAGGTTCTGAGTGATTCGGGTATTCATCCGAGTACGCGAGAGTTACGGAAATTCACCGAGGAGTGTATGGGCCTTATTGGGCCTTAGTGGAATAGAGGAGGAAGCCTAGGAGGGGACGCCCCCCCAAGCCCAATCCGAATCGGGTGAGGGGGCCGGCCCCCCTTTCCTTCTTCTCTCCCTCCTCTTTCCTACCTCTCCTACTCCAACTTGGAAGGGGGGGGGGGAGAATCCTACTCCCGGTGGGAGTAGGACTCCCCTATGGCGCGCCCAAGAGAGGGCCGGGCCTCCCCCTCCTCTACTCCTTTATATATGGGGGAGGGGGCACCCCATGGACACACAAGTTGATCTGTTGGTCTCTCCCAGCCGTGTGCGGTGCCCCCCTCCACCATATTCCACCTTAGTCATATCGTAGCAGTGCTTAGGCGAAGCCCTGCGTCGGTAGCAACATCATCGCCGTCATCACGCCGTCGTGATGACGGAACTCTCCTATGAAGCTCTGTTGGATCGGAGTTTGCGGGACGTCATCGAGCTGAACGTGTGCTGAACTCGGAGGTGTCGTACCTTCGGTACTTGGATCGGTCGAATCGTGAAGACATACGACTACACCAACCGCGTTGTGCTAACGCTTCCTCTTTCGGTCTACGAGGGTACGTGGAGAACACTCTCCCCTCTCGTTGCTATGCATCACCATGATCTTGCATGTGTCTAGGATTTTTTTTGAAATTACTACGTTCCCCAATAGTGGCATCCGAGCCTGGTTTTATGCGTAGATGTTATATGCACGAGTAGAACACAAGTGAGATGTGGGTGATACAATTCATACTGCTTACCAGCATGTCATACTGTGGTTCGGTGATATTGTTGGATGAAGCGGCCCGAACCGACATTACACATACGCTTACGCGAGACTGGTTCTACCGATGTGCTTTGCACATAGGTGGCTAGCGGGTGTCAGTTTCTCCAACTTTAGTTGAACCGAGTGTGGCTACGCCCGGTCCTTGAGAAGGTTAAATCAACACTAACTTGACGAACTATCGTTGTGGTTTTGATGCGTAGGTAAGAACGGTTCTTCCTCAACCCATAGCAGCCACGTAAAACTTGTAACAACAAAGTAGAGGACGTCTAACTTGTTTTTGCAAGGCATGTTGTGATGTGATATGGTCAAGACGAGATGAGATATAAGTTGTTGTATGAGATGATCATGTTTTGTTGAAATTATCGGCAACTGGCAGAAGCCTTATGGTTGTCTCTTTATTGCATAAGATGCAAGCGCCAAATAATTGCTTTACTTTATTGCTATGCGATAGCAATAGTTGCAAGAGCAATAGTTCGCGAGACGACCATGTGATGACACATTGATATAGATCAACATGATGGAGATCATAGTGTCATGCCGGTGACGATGGAGATCATGACGATGCTTCGGAGATGGAGATCACAAGCACAAGATGATGATGGCCATATCATATCACTTATATTTTGATTGCATGCGATGTTTATCTTTTATGCATCTTATTCTACTTTGATTGGCGGTAGCATTATAAGATGATCTCTCACTAAATTTCAAGGTATAAGTGTTCTCCCTGAGTATGCACCATTGCGAAAGTTCTTCGTGCCGAGACACCACATGATGATCGGGTGTGATAAGCTCTGTGTTCAAATACAATGGGTGTAAGACAGTTTTGCACACGCAGAATACTCAGGTTAAACTTGACGATCCTAGCATATGCAGATATGGCCTCGGAACACTGAGACCAAAAGGTCGAGCGTGAATCATATAGTAGATATGATCAACATAGTGATGTTCACCTTTGAAAACTGCTCCATCTCACGTGATGATCGGACATGGTTTAGTTGATTTGGATCATGTGATCACTTAGATGATTAGAGGGATGTCTATCTAAGTGGGAGTTCTTAAGTAATATGATTAATTGAACTTTAATTTATCATGAACTTATTCCCGATAGTATTTTGCAAATAATGTTGTAGATCAATAGCTCGCGTTATTGCTTCCCTATGTTTTACATGTGTTCCTAGAGAAAACTAAGTTGAAAAATGATAGTAGCAATGATGCGGACTGGGTCCGTGATTTGAGGTTTATCTTCATTGCTGCACAGAAGAATTATGTCCTTGATGCACTGCTAGGTGGCAGACCTATTGCAGGAGAAGATGCGGACATTATGAACGTTTGCTAGCTCAATATGATGACTACTTGATAGTTTAGTGCACCATGCTTAATGGATTAGAATCGGGACTTCAAAGACGTTTTGAACGTCATGGACCATATGAGATGTTCCAGGAGTTGAAGTTAATATTTCAAGCAAATACCCGAGTTGAGAGATATGAAGTCTCCAACAAGTTCTATAGCTAAAAGATGGAGGAGAATTGCTCAACCAGTGAGCATGTGCTCAGATTGTCTGGGTACTACAATCACTTGAATCAAGTGGGAGTTAATCTTCCAGATAAGATAGTGATTGACAGAGTTCTCTAGTCACCATCACTAAGTTGCTAGAACTTCGTGATGAACTATAGTATGCAAGGGATGACAGAAACGATTCCCGAGCTCTTCGTGATGTTGAAATCGACGAAGGTAGAAATCAAGAAAGAGCATCAAGTGTTGATGATTGACAAGACCACTAGTTTCAAGAAAAAGGCAAAGGGAAAGAAAGGGAACTTCAAGTAGAATGACAAGCAAGTTGTCACTCCCGCGAAGAAGCCCAAAGCTAGACCAAAGCCTAAAATTGAGTGCTTCTACTGCAAAGGAAATGTTCACTAGAAGCGGAAATGCCCTGAATATTTGGTGGATAAGTAGGATGGCAAGTGAACAAGGGTATATTTGATATACATGTTATTAATGTGTACCTTACTAGTGTTTATAGTAGCCCATGGGCATTTGATACTTGCTGGGTTGCTAAAAATCAGTAACTTGGAACAGGAGTTATAGAATAAACAGAGACTAGTTGAGGGTGAAGTGACGATGTGTGTTGGAAGTGGTTCCAAGATTGATATGATCATCATCGCACACTCCCTATACTTTCAGGATTAGTGTTAAACCTAAATAAATGTTATTTGGCGTTTGCGTTGAGCATAAATATGATTTGATCATGTTTATTGCAATACGGTTATTCATTTAAAGTAAGAGAATAATTGTTGTTCTGTTTACATGAATAAAACCTTCGATGGTTATACACCCAATGAAAATTGTTTATTGGATCTCGATCGTAGTGATACACATATTCATAATATTGATGCCAAAAGATGCAAAGTTGATAATGATAGTGCAACTTATTTGTGGCACTGCCGTTTGGGTCATATCGGTGTAAAGCGCATGAAGAAACTCCATAAAGATGGACTTTTGGAATCACTTGGTTATGAATCATTTGATGCTTGTGAACCGTTGTCACATCCTAGTTAGCCATGCATCAGAGTGTTGCATCATGTTTACTCTTTCATCAGAAACCTGAAATGGGGATGACAGAACCCCCAGTCCCCTCTAAATCCAATTAGGGTTTACTAAAAACTTTTTCAATGAACCTGAAATGCCCTTCTAAAATGCCCATCATTTTTGTCTTGGTTCACAACCTCTGCCAAAAGTGGTGCACATTTTCCTAGGCCAGCTTAGGGTTTTTGAATTAAATCATAAATATTTGAATTTGGGCATTTAAAATTATATAAAATATTTAAATGCTCAAATATCTCCAAACTAAAATGTTTCATGTTGGAAATAATCCAACTATGGACCAGGAGTAGTTTGGTGATTTTAGGAGTAGCCTAAGTATTTTATTTAATTCAACAAAGTTGCAGAAGTATTAAAAAAATAGAAAACAGAAAGAGATGGAAAAAGCTTACCTGGGGCCTGCTCCCGGCCCACCTGCCGGCCCAGCCCAGCGCCGCTCCAGCGAGCTGCTTGCCGGCCAGGCAGGTAGGCAGGTGCCCGACGGCGACCGCAGCGCGCGCCACGCACCTGCTCGCCGCCTCGCCGCTCCCCGCGCCCGGTGACATCGTGGACCGGCCTCCCTCGCTCCCCCGAACCCCCCAGACACCCCCTCTCCTCTCCAGCTCCTCCCCCTCGCGCTCCCCCGCCATGACCGACGCCACCATCGCCGTGCCTTCGTCGTAGCCGTGCTCCCCGCCGCCCGTGCGTCCTCTCATCGTGTCCAGGAGCTCCGCCGCTGTCCACTCCATCGAGCAAGCCGAGCCCCGAGCGCTCGCAACGCCCGAGTCCACCGCAACGACCTCGCCCGAACCGCCGTCGCCGGAGATCCCCTTCAACGCCGTCGTCGCTCCGGTCCATCTCCGGCCACACCAAGGGCTTCGTCGCACTCACTGTGAGCTTAGCCATCTTCCCCTTCCTTCCGGTCTTGCTCCCGAGCCGTGTAGCGACCTCCCGGAGCTCAACCGCACCCACCGCCGTGGAGCTCGTCGCTGACGTGCTCCCGGTTACCCTCCGACCACTCCACGGTGTCCATCATGCTCACCGTGTCACTTAGCACCTAGCTAGCCACTCCCCGAGCCTCACCGACCCCTCTAGCGTCAAGTTCGTCTTCGGCCGAACCCCGGTGGCCGCCAAAGTCGTCGCCGGCGCCAACTCCGGCCACCCCGACTTCAACGGACTCCACCAAGAGTTGCGGCTTGTCCTCAGCTCCACTCCGGTGGTCTCCGCGACCCATTTGGTGGCCGAAACGGCCAAAACCACTTCTGCCGCCGCGTCGGGCTCGTCGGCGGCTAAACGCCGGTGCAGCCGACCCGGGTTTGACCACGGGTGGGCCCTGGTTGACTCCCCTGAGTCAATGACAGGTGGGGCCCAACCCTGTTAATTAAACAGGTTTAGTTTTAATTAAACTTTAATTAATTTAATCACCCTGACATGCGGGACCCACTGTCAGGTTTGACCCGGACGTGTTCCGTTGACCTGCTGACGTCACACTGACGTCAGGCTGACGCAATAATTGATTTTCTGGAATTATTCTAATATAGGAAATTCCAGAATATAATTTAAACTTCAAAAATTCATAACTTTTATTCTGTAACTCCAAATCAGACAAATTATATATGAAAAATGATCAGAAAAATCCAATCTATCCATCTGTACTATTTTCATGCATGATTAAACAAGTTAACTTGATGTTTAATGCAGAACAAGGAAAAACACTTTAAAGGGCCATGTTTGAGTTTGAAATTTGAATCTTTGATTCAAATTGGTTCAAACCCTTCTGGTCTTAGCTGCATTAGCCCAACACACTCATATTGCTAGGTTTCATGCATACATCATATTGTTGCACATTGTTTGGTGATGGTTGTGTATCGGTGTTCTTTGCGGCAGGATCTGCCTCCGAGGAGTATCGTGATTACCCTAACGAAGAACCGTATCAATGCATCAAACCATCAGGCAAGCAACCAACCATTTGATCATATCGATACAATCCCATGTTCTCGCTCCTGCTCTCTTTTACTGCATTAAGACAACGCATTTCAAACTGCTGTGTACTACGGTAGTTGAACCCACTTCCTCTGCATGACCTGTCATTGCCACAGTAACTAGATGAAACCCACTAGCATGTGTAGGAGTTGATTGAGCCATATGTATGTGTTGTTCCTACCTTGCTATGCCTGCTATGCTTAGAGTCGTGTCAGGTCTGGTTCATCTTGGTGATGGGCTAGAGTGAAATGATTATGTCGGTAATAAGAGTGGTGTGGTGAACACGATTTGGTAAAGGTATCGATGAGAGGCCATGTAGGAGTACATGGTGGGTTGTTTCATTGAAGCCGACCTTAAGCACTGAGATCTGTATGTGTGATTTAAGAATCAGCTACTACCATGCATTGGGCCCGAAACCAATGGACCCTCTCGGCTTCTTATTCACCCTAGTTCTCCGTCCAGGAGTTGCAAGTAGTTTCTGGTGTTTGTAGCCTACTGGAGGCCGTGGACAGCGCTGACCGTAGGGGTGGGCTGTGACGCGGTAGGTACGTGGCCGGGTGTACCGAATACCCGTTAGGTATCTCGGGAACCCTGTTCACATCGTTCGGGGCCGTATGGGAAACCTCGGCCGGACTCCCTGCGGATGGAACCTGAATAGGCGATAAACCTGGACTGGAGGCTTAGGTGATTAGGTAGGTCGTGGCCGACACCCACGTTGGGCTTCCGCTTGAAGGTTGCCGAGTACATGTCGTGTAAATGACGGTAAGTGGTGAGAGCGTGTATGAAGAAGTACCCCCTGCAGGGTTAACATGATCTATTCGAATAGCCGCGTCCGCGGTAAAGGACTACTTGGTTGCCTATACAGTTCATAGACAAGTAAATGGAAACTGTTAAAAGCCTCAAGATAAGTGTGAGTGCCGAGGATGGCTCTTCCGTAGGAAGACGGAGGTGGACCCTCGGTAGTGTATTGAAGTGGTGAGTACTGGACTCGTGTGCGCAAAACCATTTTAAGTTGGAGTATCGTAGGATAGCCTAGCCAAGAGTCAAAGCTGGCTTGCTGCAATAACTCCACCAACCCTTCTTGATACTATGCATGTATGTAGGATCTGATGTAAGTCTTGCTGAGTACCTTTGTACTCATGTTGCTATAATCTACATTTTTACAGAAGACGCTGCAACCCCTTCTGATGGGTTCTATGTAGACGTTGACATCAACGAGTAGGCTAAAGACCCAGGTGGTGACCCTGAGCTTGTGAAGGACCACGTAGTATAGCGAGGCTTTCCAAGCCTCTTTTATTTTACTAGTTGTCTGTACTCAGACAAGTTACTTCCGCTGCTGGTTTGTATGACTGTATGACTTGTATGTGGGGTCGTGAGACCCGTACCTTCGTGTATGTTATGTATGGCTCACTGAGCCTTAAATAAAATACTTGTGTCATAGAGTCATGTTGTGATGCTTCGTTGTATTTGCACATATCGAGCATATTGTGTGTATGATTGAAATGCTTGGTATGTGTGGGATCTGACTATCTAGTTGTTTATCTTTGGTAGCCTCTCTTACCGGGAAATGTCTCCTAGTGTTACCGCTGAGCCATGGTAGCTTGCTACTGCTCTGGAACACTTAGGCTGGCCGGCATGTGTCCTTCTTCGTTCCTGTGTCTTTCCCTTCGGGGAAATGTCACGCTTTGAGTACCGGAGTCCTGTTAGCCCGCTACAGCCCGGTTTACCGGAGTCCTGCTAGCCCAGTGCTACAGCCCGGACCCACTTGCTGATGACCGACACGTTCGAAGCTGGGTCATGGATGCCTGTCCCTGTAAGTCTGTGCCACTTTGGGTTTACGACTAGTCATGTCAGCCCGGGCTCTTTATCATATGGATGCTAGCGACACTATCATATACGTGAGCCAAAAGGCGCAAACGGTCCCGGGAAAAGGTAAGACGACACCCGTGGGAATACCGTGCGTGAGGCCGCAAAGTGATATGAGGTGTTACCAGCTAGATCGATGTGACATCGAGTCGGGGTCCTGACAGCGTTGGCATCAGAGCTGGACTGCCTGTAGGTTCTCCAAGCCAAACTGGTCGATGTTGAGTCTAGAAATTCTTTAGTTATATGTAGGGGAATTGTTTGTGGGATGGAACGTAAGGCTCTTTTTACTCCTTTATCTTATGACATTCTGATCTGAGTCAGTCCATTCTTCCACCAGGGGTTAAGGAATTAGGACCTATTCTCTCTATCAGGATCACGTGTTACTAATCAGTAGTACCTTATAAGTTTGATGGATACAAGCCTAGTTCAGTTCTACTACCACATTATGTTGTTAGAATGGATTCAGAACTTTGATATGATGATGTTGAGTGTGTATGAAATCCTTTGTCAAATGTCTCAAAATCCTTCTTGAGCATTTACAGCTGTTATGCTGCCGAAATTTTGCTAGAAATTCTAATGCCTTTGCATTATGATTGTGTTTTCAGATGGCCACTCGCGACCTCAATCAAGTGGTTCGCCTGACTCGATGCCTAGATGTACCCGGCCATACTGCCATGTTGGTCAGGGTAATGACTGAGGCTGGATACCGTTGGTATCCTGAGTACACGGTCGAAGAGCAATTCCGAGACTTTAATCAAAGCCAGTATCTCTGCACTGTCAGGATATTTCCATCTTATCCTGGGTCCACCGAGCCCCTTCACTGCTCCTATGGACTTGGGGTTACTATTGAGATGGCTGTGCAGGACGCCGCCTACTCTATGATGACCATCATGCGAGTCAGGTCTGGCCTATTTCGGGACTCTGACTTCCGGTATATGCCAGGATCACTCCCGGGAGCACAAGGGTATCTCCAGGCTATCTATGCTGACCCCACTCAGGAGGATTCACGGACTCGCACTACTGCTGAGATGCTCGAGGATAAGGACCGTGAAAATCGGGCCTTGAGGTTAGAGCTCTTCAATACCCGTGCTGACCATTGGGCCACATTGACTCGGTTTGCACCGGCGGTGCAAGCTGGATATTCGGATATGCGCGATCTCTATCCTGTGAGATCTGCTCTGCCAGACGTGATGGGTTGGCGTGATGTAGGAGGCATCACCCCACCTCGCGGTCCCCGCAGGCCACCGTCTGTTGGTCCAAGACCTCATCCTAGTCCCTATGGTCCACAAGCTCCGCGAGATCGTCTGTTTCCGGATGATCATGTTGAGCTTCCAGGCTATGGAGGTGACTTCTACAAGGACTACTACGGATCGGTCTGAGTTAGTAGTAGTATCACTAGTTCGTGTTAGCTGTGTCGTCTATCGTCCTGCGTGACTCGTGGGATATGACCTAGTTTGTATCGCCTTCCGGAGGTGTAGAAAAATAATGTATAGGAGCTTGGAATGCCTCCGATGAGATGTAATCCTCTTTTCACCGTAATAGTACCTTGTTTGGTCTTGTACTAAACCCTGTATGGTGTGTATGACGATGGAATAAAGAAGCAGTTTCTGTATCTACCATGTCATACGGATGATCATCTTGCATTCCGAGTTATTCCTTACATTCTGTATCCTATGTCGGAATTTTATCATCCTGACTAAATCATTGTCTTGTTTACCTAGGATGGTCAACACGCGCACTAACCCTGCTCCTCAAGAGCAGGCCGAAGGCAGTGAAGTCAGGAATGCAAATCTGCCTCATCCTCCTTCCCTAGCCGAAGTTATGATGGAAGCCGAAAGAAACAAGCGGGAGACCAACCGTTTGTTGGAGCGTATTGAACAGAACACGGCACACCATCAGAGGACTAACGTGGTGTCACTCAGTGATTTTATCAAGTTACATCCACCCACGTTCCACCACTCCGTCGAGCCTCTCGACGCTGATGATTGGCTTCGCAGTATTTCTCACAAACTGCGTTCCGCGCTGGTAGCGGAGGCTGACAAGGTCACCTTTGCTGCATATCATCTTGAAGGCCCCGCCAGTCTATGGTGGGAGAATTATGGAGCTATGCGCCCAGCGGGCCATGTCACTACTTGGGCTGAATTCAGCGAGGCTTTCCGTGAACATCACATTCCGGAGGGTCTCATGGACCGTAAACGTGAGGAATTTTGCAGTTTCACTCAGGGCCGACTCTCTGTGGATGCTTACAGCAGGGAGTTCGGTAACCTCGCACGATATGCAACTGAGGAAGTTTCTACTGATGCCAAGAAGCAAGCAAGGTTCCGTAAGGGGCTTAGTCCTGAGCTTCGCCGTGACCTCCGTCTGCATGAGGGCACATCTTTTCAGAAACTTGTTAACAAGGCCATCAGTGCTGAAACTGGTCAGACTGATTATGATGCAACACGCAAGCATGGCCGTGACATGGGTTCCTCATCCGGTGCTGGTCCTCAGAAGCGCCGCGTGTGGGTGCCCAACACCGCCCTGCCACCCAGGTTCACACCGAGGCCATCTTTCCAGGCGCCTCGCCCCGTTCAACAGTCTGCACCAGCCAAGCCCTATGGGGGTCCAACCAACAATGCTCCTCCACGTACCAATTCCGTGACTTGTTTCAAGTGTGGGGAATCTGGCCACTATATGCGTGAGTGTCCCCAGACCAACCCCAACCAATCTGCTAAAGCTGTTGGCCGTGGCAAGCCGACAGGGAAAGTGTTCCACGCCAAGCCGGCCACCGCTACACGTGGCCATGTCAACTGTATCTCTGCCGAAGAAGCTCAAGAGGATCCCAACGTCGTTCTCGGTACGCTCCTTGTTAATTGCCACCCGGCATCTGTTCTTTTCGATACAGGAGCCTCTCATTCATTTATATCCGAGAACTATGCTCGTCTGCATAACACCGCATTCTGTGACATGCCATCCACTATGGAAATTTCTACTCCTGGTTCTAGATGGCAGACCTCCAGGGTAAGTTATGGAAATGAAATCCAAGTCGACAGACTTGTTTTCCTTGCATCTTTGATAGCTCTCAAATTTTCAGATATTAATATCATTTTGGGTATGGACTGGATGTCAGCTCATCATGCCAAAATTGATTGCTTCTCTAGGACTATTCAACTCACTCATCCTTCGGGGAAGATAGTCAATGTCTTGACCCGATTAGCCAAGCGACAATTATATTCTCTTAACGCCAGCCCTTTGCCAGACCTTTTGCCAGACCTTGAGGACGTTCCGGTAGTCCGTGACTTCCCGGATGTCTTCCCAGAGGAATTGCCAGGTGTTCCACCTGACAGGGATGTTGAGTTCGTAATAGACCTCATTCCAGGAACCGTTCCGATTGCTAGAAGACCCTATAAGATGGCACCACTAGAACTAGCCGAGCTTAAGAAACAACTCGATGAGTCCTTGAAAAAGGGTTTCATCCGACCTAGTTCATCTCCGTGGGCTTGCCCCGTCCTCTTCGTCAAGAAGAAGGATGGTACAGACCGGATGGTTGTAGATTACCGACCGGTCAATTTGGTCACAATCAAGAACAAATATCCGCTCCCTAGGATCAACGACCTGTATGATCAGCTCGCTGGATCCTCAGTCTTCTCCAAGATGGATTTGAGGTTGGGCTACCATCAAATCAAAATCAGAAACGGGGACATTCCTAAAACGGCCCTTGTTACTCGTTATGGCCAATACGAGTACACCGTCATGTCCTTCGGTTTAACCAACGCTCCAGCCACCTTTTCTCGGTTAATGAACTCAATCTTGATGGAGTATTTGGATAAATCCGTCGTAGTTTATCTCGATGATATACTCATCTACTCCAAGAACGAGGAAGAACATGCCGAACATCTAAGGCTAGTGTTGAAGAAACTTCGAGAGCACCGCCTTTATGCCAAGTTTTCCAAATGTGAATTTTGGTTGTCAGAAGTGACCTATCTGGGTCATGTAATATCTGGTAAAGGTATTGCTGTTAACCCTGAGCGAGTTCAAGCCGTCCTTAATTGGACTCCACCTGAATCGGTCAAGCAAGTTCGGAGTTTTCTGGGCTTAGCGAGCTATTGCCGTCGCTTTGTCGAAAACTTCTCCAAAGTTGCTAAACCTCTAACCGAACTCCTCAAGAAAGATAAGAAGTTCGAATGGACTTCACAATGTGAGCACAACTTTCAGGAACTGAAAAGACGCCTGACTTCTGTCCCGTACTGGTACCGCCAGACTTCTCCAAGGATTTTGTTATCTACTGCGACGCCTCGCGACAAGGACTAGGTTGCATTCTCATGCAAGATCGACACGTAATTGCTTACGCTTCACGGCAATTGCACCCACATGAGGAGAATTATCCTACTCATGATTTAGAGCTTGCAGCGTAGTCTATGCACTTAAGACCTGGCGACATTACCTCCTCGGTAACCGTTGCGAAATATTCACTGATCACCAAAGTCTGAAGTACATTTTCACCCAACCGGATTTGAATCTCAGGCAAAGACGTTGGGTTGAGTTGATCACAGACTTCGACTTAGGAATAACTTACACCCCAGGGAAAGCGAACGTCATGGCTGATGCGCTAAGTCGTAAATCTTATTGTAACAACCTAATGTTACAACAAAGTCAACCGCTTCTCCATGAGGAATTTCGGAAGCTTAACCTTCACATTGTTCCTCAAGGTTTTCTTTCCACCTTGGTGGCGAAACCTACCCTTACGGACCAGATCGTCAAAGCACAGAAGGTAGATCCGGGAATCTCCCGCATCAAGAGAAACATCAAGAAAGGAATTGCGAGTTGTTTCTCCATTAATGATCAAGGGGTCGTATACTTCGGGAATCGACTAGTGGTTCCCAAAGTGCGAAACCTGAGGCGATTGATCCTTAAGGAGGCTCATGAATCTCCTCTCACCATTCATCCCGGTAGTACTAAGATGTATCAGGACCCACGCCAGAGGTTCTGGTGGACTAGGATGAAGAGAGAAATTGCTCAGTATATTGCTAATTGCGACGTTTGTCGTCGTGTAAAAGCAGAGCATCAACGGCCTGCTGGCACCCTTCAACCCTTAGCTATTCCTGAATGGAAATGGGATAAAATTGGTATGGATTTCATTACCGGTTTTCCCAGGACCAAGAGAGGGAATAATGCTATTTTCGTCGTTGTCGATCGTCTTTCCAAAGTAGCCCATTTCCTACCTGTTCGTGAGAGTATAACCGCTAGTCAGCTGGCAGACTTATACATCTCCCGAATAGTGTCTCTCCATGGTGTTACTTTGGAAATTAACTCGGATCGAGGAAGTATTTTCACCTCTCGATTTTGGGAAAGTTTCCAAAATGCTATGGGAACCCGTCTCTCCTTTAGCACCGCTTTCCACCCTCAGTCGAGTGGTCAAGTGGAACGCGTCAACCAGATTCTAGAAGACATGCTTCGAGCCTCTGTTATCTCATTCGGAATGGATTGGGAGAAGTGCCTTCCATTTGCCGAATTCGCTTACAACAACAGCTATCAATCTAGCTTGGGTAAAGCCCCTTTTGAAGTTCTCTATGGACGACGGTGTCGAACACCCCTTAACTGGTCAGAGACCGGGGAAAGACAATTCTTTGGCCCGGATATGATTCAGGAAGCAGAAGAACAAGTTCGCATCGTTCGTGAAAAGTTGAAAACAGCCCAATCTCGTCAAAAGAGTCAATATGACCGAAAACATAAGGCTATGACTTTCGAGGTTGACGAGAAGGCTTATCTTCGGGTTACCCCTCTGAAGGGAACCCATCGTTTCGGTATCAAAGGCAAATTGGCTCCTCGTTACATTGGACCTTTTCGCATTCTCGCCAAACGAGGAGAAGTTGCCTACCAGTTGGAACTACCTCTGCACCTCTCCAGAGTCCACGATGTCTTCCACGTTTCTCAACTTAGGCGTTGCTTCTCGGATCCTATCCGTGGAGTGGACCACGAAACGCTTGATCTCCAAGATAATCTTACATATCGAGAGTACCCCATTCGTATCCTCGATCAGGCCGAGCGTACCACTCGACGTCATAATATCAAGTTTCTCAAAGTACAATGGTCGCACCATTCTGAGGATGAAGCAACTTGGGAAAGGGAGGATCGTCTTCGACTTGAGTATCCCGCCTTCTTTCCGGAGGAACCCAAATCTCGGGACGAGATTCTTTTGAGTGGGGGTGAGTTGTCACATCCTAGTTAGCCATGCATTAGAGTGTTGCGTCATGTTTACTCTTTCATCAGAAACCTGAAATGGGGATGACAGAACCCCCAGTCCCCTCTGAATCCAATTAGGGTTTACTAAAAACTTTTTCAATGAACCTGAAATGCCCTTCTAAAATGCCCATCATTTTTGTCTTGGTTCAGAACCTCTGCCAAAAGTGGTGCACATTTTCCTAGGCCAGCTTAGGGTTTTTGAATTAAATCATAAATATTTGAATTTGGGCATTTAAAATTATATAAAATATTTAAATGCTCAAATATCTCCAAACTAAAATGTTTCATGTTGGAAATAATCCAACTATGGACCAAGAGTAGTTTGGTGATTTTAGGAGTAGCCTAAGTATTTTATTTAATTCAACAAAGTTGTAGAAGTATTAAAAAAACAGAAAACAGAAAGAAATGGAAAAAGCTTACCTGGCGCCTGCTCCCGGCCCACCTGCCGGCCCAGCCCAGCGCCGCTCCAGCGAGCTGCTTGCCGGCCAGGCAGGCAGGCAGGTGCCCGACGGCGACCGCAGCGCGCGCCACGCACCTGCTCGCCGCCTCGCCGCTCCCCGCGCCCGGTGACGTCGTGGACCGGCCTCCCTCGCTCCCCCGAACCCCCCAGACACCCCCTCTCCTCTCCAGCTCCTCCCCCTCGCGCTCCCCCGCCATGACCGACGCCACCATCGCCGTGCCTTCGTCGTAGCCGTGCTCCCCGCCGCCCGTGCGTCCTCTCATCGTGTCCAGGAGCTCCGCCGCTGTCCACTCCATCGAGCAAGCCGAGCCCCGAGCGCTCGCAACGCCCGAGTCCACCGCAACGACCTCGCCCGAACCGCCGTCGCCGGAGATCCCCTTCAACGCCGTCGTCGCTCCGGTCCATCTCCGGCCACACCAAGGGCTTCGTCGCACTCACTGTGAGCTTAGCCATCTTCCCCTTCCTTCCGTTCTTGCTCCCGAGCCGTGTAGCGACCTCCTGGAGCTCAACCGCACCCACCGCCGTGGAGCTCGTCGCCGACGTGCTCCCGGTTACCCTCCGACCACTCCACGGTGTCCATCATGCTCACCGTGTCACTTAGCACCTAGCTAGCCACTCCCCGAGCCTCACCAACCCCTCTAGCGTCAAGTTCGTCTTCGGCCGAACCCTGGTGGCCGCCAAAGTCATCGCCGGCGCCAACTCCGGCCACCCCGACTCCAACGGACTCCACCAAGAGCTGTGGCTTGTCCTCAGCTCCACTCCGGTGGTCTCCGCGACCCATTTGGTGGCCGAAACGGCCAAAACCACTTCCGCCGCCGCGTCGGGCTCGCCGGCGGCTAAACACCGGTGCAGCCGACCCGGGTTTGACCACGGGTGGGCCCTGGTTGACTCCCCTGAGTCAATGACAGGTGGGGCCCAGCCCTGTTAATTAAACAGGTTTAGTTTTAATTAAACTTTAATTAATTTAATCACCCTGACATGCGGGACCCACTGTCAGGTTTGACCCGGACGTGTTCCGTTGACCTGCTGACGTCACACTGACGTCAGGCTGACGCAATAATTGATTTTCTGGAATTAATCTAATATAGGAAATTCCAGAATATAATTTAAACTTCAAAAATTCATAACTTTTATTCTGTAACTCCAAATCAGACAAATTATATATGAAAAATGATCAGAAAAATCCAATCTATCCATCTGTACTATTTTCATGCATGATTAAACAAGTTAACTTGATGTTTAATGCAGAACAAGGAAAAACACTTTAAAGGGCCATGTTTGAGTTTGAAATTTGAATCTTTGATTCAAATTGGTTCAAACCCTTCTGGTCTTAGCTGCATTAGCCCAACACACTCATATTGCTAGGTTTCATGCATACATCATATTGTTGCACATTGTTTGGTGATGGTTGTGTATCGGTGTTCTTTGCGGCAGGATCTGCCTCCGAGGAGTATCGTGATTACCCTAACGAAGAACCGTATCAGTGCATCAAACCATCAGGCAAGCAACCAACCATTTGATCATATCGATACAATCCCATGTTCTCGCTCCTGCTCTCTTTTACTGCATTAAGACAACGCGTTTCAAACTGCTGTGTACTACGGTAGTTGAACCCACTTCCTCTGCATGACCTGTCATTGCCACAGTAACTAGATGAAACCCACTAGCATGTGTAGGAGTTGATTGAGCCATATGTATGTGTTGTTCCTACCTTGCTATGCCTGCTATGCTTAGAGTCGTGTCAGGTCTGGTTCATCTTGGTGATGGGCTAGAGTGAAATGATTATGTCGGTAATAAGAGTGGTGTGGTGAACACGATTTGGTAAAGGTATCGATGAGAGGCCATGTAGGAGTACATGGTGGGTTGTTTCATTGAAGCCGACCTTAAGCACTGAGATCTGTATGTGTGATTTAAGAATCAGCTACTACCATGCATTGGGCCCGAAACCAATGGACCCTCTCGGCTTCTTATTCACCCTAGTTCTCCGTCCAGGAGTTGCAAGTAGTTTCTGGTGTTTGTAGCCTACTGGAGGCCATGGACAGCGCTGACCGTAGGGGTGGGCTGTGATGCGGTAGGTACGTGGCCGGGTGTACCGAATACCCGTTAGGTATCTCGGGAACCCTGTTCACATCGTTCGGGGCCGTATGGGAAACCTCGGCCGGACTCCTGCGGATGGAACCTGGATAGGCGATAAACCTGGACTGGAGGCTTAGGTGGTTAGGTAGGTCGTGGCCGACACCCATGTTGGGCTTCCGCTTGAAGGTTGCCGAGTACATGTCGTGTAAACGACGGTAAGTGGTGAGAGCGTGTATGAAGAAGTACACCCCTGCAGGGTTATCATGATCTATTCGAATAGCCGCGTCCGCGGTAAAGGACTACTTGGTTGCCTATACAGTTCATAGACAAGTAAATGGAAACTACTAAAAGCCTCAAGATAAGTGTGAGTGCCGAGGATGGCTCTTCCGTAGGAAGACGGAGGTGGATCCTCGGTAGTGTATTGAATTGGTGAGTAGTGGACTCGTGTGCGCAAAACCATTTCGAGTTGGAGTCTCGTAGGTTAGCCTAGCCAAGAGTCAAAGCTGGCTTGCTGCAACAACTCCACCAACCCTTCTTGATAATATGCTTGTATGTAGGATCTGATGTAAGTCTTGCTGAGTACCTTTGTACTCATGTTGCTATAATTTACATTTTTACAGAAGACGCTGCAACCCCTTCTGATGGGTTCTACGTAGACGTTGACATCAATGAGTAGGCTAAGGCCCAGGTGGTGATCCTGAGCTTGTGAAGGACCTCGTAGTATAGCTAGGCTTTCCAAGCCTCTTTTATTTTACTAGTTGTCTGTACTCAGACAAGTTACTTCCGCTGCTGGTTTGTATGACTGTATGACTTGAATGCTGGGTCGTGTGACCCGTACCTTTGTGTATGTTATGTATGGCTCTCTGAGCCTTAAATAAAGTACTTGTGTCATAGAGTCATGTTGTGCTGCCTTGTTGTATTTGCACATATCGAGCATATTGTGTGTATGTTTGAAATGCTTGGTATGTGTGGGATCTGACTATCTAGTTGTTTATCCTTAGTAGCCTCTCTTACCGGGAAATGTCTCCTAGTGTTACCTCTGAGCCATGGTAGCTTGCTACTGCTCGGGAACACTTAGGCTGGCCGGCATGTGTCCTTCTTCGTTCCTGTGTCTGTCCCTTCGGGGAAATGTCACGCATTGAGTACCGGAGTCCTGTTAGCCCGCTACAGCCCGGTTTACCGGAGTCCTGCTAGCCCAGTGCTACAGCCCGGACCCACTTGCTGATGACCGACACATTCGTTGCTGGGTCATGGATGCCTGTCCCTATAAGTCTGTGCCACTTTGGGTTTACGACTAGTCATGTCAGCCCGGGCTCTTTATCATATGGATGCTAGCGACACTATCATATACGTGAGCCAAAAGGCGCAAACGGTCCCGGGCAAAGGTAAGGCGACACCCGTGGGGTTACCGTGCGTGAGGCCGCAAAGTGATATGAGGTGTTACAAGCTAGATCGATGTGACATCGAGTCGGGGTCCTGACAACCGTGCCTTATGGGCAAGATGACTAAAATTCCATTCTCCGGAACAATGGAACGAGCTAATGACTTATTGGAAATAATACATACTAATGTATGCGATCCAAGGAGTGTTGATGCTTGTGGCGAGTATGGTTATTTTCTGATCTTCACAAAATGATTTGAGCAGATATGAGTATATCTACTTAATGAAGCAGAAGTCTGAAACATTTGAAAAGTTCAAAGAATTTCAGAGTGAAGTGGAGAATCATCGTAACAAGAAAATAAAGTTTCTACAATCTTATCGTAGAGGAGAATATTTGAGTTATGAGTTTGGCCTTCATTTAAAAAACAATGCGGAATAGTTTCACAGTTCACGCCACATGGAACACCACAGCATAATGGTGTGTCCGAACATCGTAACCGCACTTCATTGGATATGGTGCGATCTATGATGTATCTTACCAATTTACCACTATCGTTTTGGGGTTATGCATTAGAGATAGCTGCATTCACTTTAAATAGGGCACCATCAAAATCCGTTGAGACGACGCCTTATGAACTGTGGTTTGGCAAGAAACCAAAGTTGTCGTTTCTTAAAGTTTGGGGCTGCGATGCTTATGTGAAAAAGTTTCAATCTGATAAGCTCGAACCCAAATCGGAGAAGTGCGTCTTCATAGAATACACAAAGGAAACTGTTGGGTACACCTTCTATCACAGATCCAAAGGCAAGCTATTTGTTGCTAAGATAGATCCTTTCTAGAGAAGGAGTTTCTCTCGAAAGAAGTGAGCGGGAGGAAAGTAGAGCTTGATAAGGTAATTTATACCTTCTCCCGAATTGGAAAGTAGTTCATCACAGAAATCAGTTCCAGTGATTCCTATACCAATTAGTGACGAAGCTAATGATGATGATCATGAAACTTCAGATCAAGTTACAACAAAACCTCGTAGGTCTTACAGAGTACAGTCCGCACCAGAGTGGTACGGTAATCCTATTCTGAATGTCATGTTACTAGACCATGATGAACCTACGAACTATGAGGAAGCGATGATGAGCCCAGATTCCGCGAAATGGCTTGAAGGCCATGAAATCGGAGATAGGATCCATGTATGAGAACAAAGTGTGGACTTTGGTGGACTTGCTCGATGATCAGCAAGCCATAGAAAAAAAATGGATCTTCAAGAGGAAGACAGACACTGATAGTAGTGTTACTATCTACAAAGCTCGACTTGTCGCAAAAAGGTTTTTGACAAGTTGAAGGTGTTGATTACAATGAGATTTTCTCAATTGTAGTGATGCTTAAATCCGTCCGAATCATGTTAGCAATTGCCACATTTTATGAAATCTGGCAAATGGATGTCAAAACTGCATTCCTTAATAGATTTATTAAAAAAGAGTTGTATATGATGCAACCAGAAGGTTTTGCAATCCTAAAGGTGCTAACAAAATGTGCAAGCTCCAGCGATCCATCTATGGACTGGTGCAAGCATCTCAAAGTTGGAATATATGCTTTGATGAGTTGATCAAAGCATATAGTTTTATACATACTTGCGGTAAAGCCTGTATTTATAAGAAAGTGAGTGGGAGCTCTGTAGCATTTCTAATACTATATGTAGATGACATATTGTTGATTGGAAATGATATAGAATTTCTGGATAGCATAAAAGGATACTTGAATAAGAGTTTTCCAAAGAAAGACCTCGGTGAGGCTGCTTACATATTGAGCATCAAGATCTATAGAGATAGATCAAGACGCTTGATAAGATTTTCAATGAGTACAAACCTTGACAAGATTTTGAAGTAGTTCAAAATGGAACAGTCAAGGAAAGAGTTCTTGCCTGTGTTGCAAAGGTGTGAAATTGAGTAAGACTCAAATCCCGACCACGACAGAAGATAGAAAGAGAATGAAAGTCATTCCCTATGCCTCAGTCATAGGTTCTATAAAGTATGCTATGTACCAGACCTATTGTATACCTTGCTCTAAGTTTGGCAAGGGAGTACAATTTTTGATCTAGAAGTAGATCACTGGACAACGGTCAAGAATATCCTTAGTAAGGACTAAGGAAATACTTCTCGATTATGGAGGTGATAAAAGAGCCCATTGTAAAGAGTTACATCGGTGCAAGCTTTTAAACCGATCCAGATGACTCTAAGTCTCAATCTGGATACATATTGAAAGTGGGTGCAATTATCTAGAGTAGCTCCGTGTAGAGCATTGTAGACATAGAATATTTGCAAAATACACACGACTCTGAATGTGACAGACCAATTGACTAAACTTCTCTCACGAGCAAAACATGATCACACCTTAGTACTCTTTTGGTGTTAATCACATATCGATGTGAACTAGATTATTGACTCTAGTAAACCCTTTGGGTGTTGGTCACATGACGATGTGAACTATGGGTGTTAATCACATGCAGATGTGGATATTAGTGTTAAATCACATGGTGATGTGAACTAGATTATTGACTCTAGTGCAAGTGGGAGACTGAAGGAAATATGCCCTAGAGGCAATAATGAAGTTATTATTTATTTCCTTATTTCATGATAAATGTTTATTATTCATGCTAGAATTGTATTAACCGGAAACTTAGTACATGTTTGAATACATAGACAAACAAAGTATCACTAGTATGCCTCTACTTGATTAGCTCGTTGAATCAAAGATGGTTAAGTTTCCTAGCCATGGACATGAGTTGTCATTTGATTAACGGGATCACATCATTAGGAGAATGATGTGATTGACTTGACCCATTCCGTTAGCTTAGCACTTGATCGTTTAGTATGTTGCTATTGCTTTCTTCATGACTTATACATGTTCCTATTACTATGAGATTATGCAACTCCCATTTACCGGAGGAACACTTTGTGTGCTAACAAACGTCACAATGTAACTGGGTGATTATAAAGGAGCTCTACAGGTGTCTTCGAAGGTACTTGTTGAGTTGGCGTATTTTGAGATTAGGACTTGTCACTCCGATTGTCGGAGAGGTATTTCTGAGCCCTCTCGGTAATGCACATCACTATAAGCCTTGCAAGCAATGTGACTAATGAGTTAGTTGCGAGATGATGTATTACGGAACGAGTAAAGAGACTTTCCAGTAACAAGATTGAGCTAGGTATTGAGATACCGACAATCGAATCTCGGGCAAGTAACATACCGATGACAAAGGGAACAACTTATGTTGTTATGCGGTTTGACCGATAAAGATCTTCGTAGAATATGTGGGAACCAATATGAGCATCTAGGTTCCGCTATTGGTTATTGACCGGAGACGTGTCTCGGTCATGTCTACATAGTTCTCGAACCCGTAGGGTCCGCATGCTTAACGTTCGGTGACCATTTATATTATGAGTTATGTGTTTTGATGTACCGAAGGTAGTTCGGAGTCCCAGATGAGATCGGGGACATGACGAGGAGTCTCGAAATGGTCGAGACATAAAGATCGATATATTGTACGACTATATTCGGACATCAGAAAGGTTCCGAGTGATTCGGGTATTTATCGGAGTACCGGAGAGTTACGGGAATTTGCCGGGGAGTGTATGGGCCTTATTGGGCCTTAGTGGAATAGAGGAGGAGGAAGCCTAGAAGGGGTCGCGCCCCCCCAATCCCAATCTGAATTGGGTGAGGGGGTCGGCTCCCCTTTCCTTCTTCTCTCCCTCCTCTTTCCTACCTCTCCTACTCCAACTTGGAAGGGGGGGGGGGAATCCTACTCCCGGTGGGAGTAGGACTCCCCTATGGAGCGCCCAAGAGAGGGCCGGCCCTCCCCCTCCTCTACTCCTTTATATACGGGGGAGGGGGGGACCCCATGGACACACAAGTTGATCTGTTGATCTCTCCCAGCCGTGTGCGGTGCCCCCCTCCACCATATTCCACCTCGGTCATATCATAGCGGTGCTTAGGTGAAGCCCTGCGTCGGTAGCAACATCATCATTGTCGTCACGCCGTCGTGCTGAAGGAACTCTCCCGTGAAGCTTTGCTGGATCGGAGTTCGCGGGACGTTATCGAGCTGAACATGTGCTGAACTCAGAGGTGATGTACGTTCGGTACTTGGATCGGTCAGATCGTGAAGACGTACGACTACATCAACCGCGTTGTGCTAATGCTTCCGCTTCCGGTCTACGAGGGTACGTGGACAACACTCTCCCCTCTCGTTGCTATGCATCACCATGATCTTGTGTGTGCGTAGGTTTTTTTTGAAATTACTATGTTCCCCAACAAATTTGCCATGACCTTGTCGTCGCCGCCCACTGCCCAGATGGCCTCCACGTACACCCGGAGGAACCCCGCAGGGTCCGCCGCACCGTCGGACCGCAGCGGAAACTCTGGCCTGAACTTGGGCTGCCACTGCACCTGCCTCAAGGGCGGGGAAAAAGCTCGTAGGCCTGCGATGCCTCCGAATGCGCCTGTCGGCCCGGCAGGTGGAGCATGCCTGCCATGGGAACCACACGGCATGGGAGGAGCATGGCTGATGGGGAAGCGGATCTTCGACACACCCCTACCTGGCGCGCCAAATGTTGGATTTCGGGCTCCGTAGACCCAAGAGAAGGTTCGAACTCTTGGGAGTGTGTGAAGAACTCAACCTCTCCAGCCAACCACTTCGTCACCCCCACGGCCTAGCTCGACAAACAAACAAGAAGATGGACACGGCAGTTTACCCAAGTTCGGGCCACCTTGCGGTGTAAGACCCTACTCCTGCTTTGGGATAGATTAGCCTCACGAGGGGCTGAGGATGAACTAGTACAAGGGAGGAATGATACGTCTCCAATGTATCTATAATTTTTGATTGTTGCATGCTATTATATTATCTGTTTTGGATGATTTATATGCATTGATATGCTATTTTATATTATTTTTGGGACTAACCTATTAACCTAGAGCCCAGTGCCAGTTCTTGTTTTTTCCTTGTTTTTGAGTTTCACAGAAAAGGAATACCAAACCGAGTACAAATGGAACGAAACCTTCGTGTTAATTTTTCTTGGACCAGAAGACAACTAGGAGACTTGGAGATGAAGTCGGAGGAGCCACGAGGCGGCCACAAGGACGGAGGGCGCGCCCAGGGGGGCAGGGCACGCCCCCACCCTTGTGGGCCCCCTGTGAACCTCCTGACCTAATTCTTTCACATATATATTCCCATATATCCCCAAACCACTAGAGGCATACACGAAAACACTTTTTCACCGCCGCAACCTTCTTTGTACCAGTGAGATCCCATCTAGCGACCTTTTCTGGCACCCTGCCGGAGGGGGATTCGATCATGGAGGGCTTCTACATCAACTCTATTGCCCTTCTTATGAAGCGTGAGTAGTTTACCACAGACCTACGGGTCCATAGCTAGTAGCTAGATGGCTTATTCTCTCTCTCTTTGATTCTCAATACCATGTTCTCCTCGATGTTCTTGGAGATCTATTCGATGTAATACTTTTTTGCGGTGTGTTTGTCGAGATCCAATGAATTTGTGGATTCATGATCAGCTTATCTATGAATATTATTTGGATCTTCTCTGAATTCTTATATGCATGATTTCATATCTTTGTAATTCTCTTCGAACTATCGGTTTTGTTTTGCCAACTAGATTGATTTTTCTTGCAATGGGAGAAGCTTGGGTTCAATCTTGCGGTGTCCTTTCCCAGTGACAGTAGGGGCAGCAAGGAATATTGTATTTTTGCCATCGAGGATAAAAATATGGGGTTTACATCATATTGCTTGAGTTTATTCCTCTACATCATGTCATCTTACTTAATGCGTTACTCTGTTCTTCATGAACTCAATACTCTAGATGCAGGCAAGAGTTGGTCGATGTGTGGAGTAATAGTAGTAGATGCAGGCAGGAGTCGGTCTACTTGACATGGACGTGATGCCTATATTTCATTATCATTGCCTTAGATATCGTCATAACTTTGCGCTTTTCTATCATTTGCTCGGCAGTAATTTGTTCACCCACCGTATTATTTGCTATCTTGAGAGAAGCCTCTAGTGAAACCTATGGCCCCCGGGTATATTTTCCATCATATTAGTTTCCGATCTTCTATTTTCCATCATATTAGTTTCTGATCTACTATTTTGCAATCTTTTACTTTCCGATCTATAAACCAAAAATACCAAAAATGTTTACTTTATCATTTATCTATCTCTATCAGATATCACTTTTGCAAGTAACCGTGAAGGGATTGACAACCCTTTATCGCGTTGGGTGCAAGTTGTTTGATTGTTTGTGCAGGTATTCGGTGATTTGTGCATTGTCTCCTACTGTATTGATACCTTGGTTCTCAAACTGAGGGAAATAATTATCTCTACTTTGCTACATCACCCTTTCCTCTTCAAGGGAAAAACCAACATAAGATCAAGAAGTAGCAGGAAGAATTTCTAGCACCATTGCTACTTGCCGGGGAGATCTACGCCAAGTCAAGAAATGCCAAGTACCCATCATAAACTCTCATCTCTTGCATTACATTATTCGCCATTTGCCTATGGTTTTCTTCTCCCCCCACTTCTAAAACGATTTTCGAAAAGATTTGCCTTTTTATTCACCTTCTTTCCGTATGTCTTTTTGTTTGTGTTCCCATGTGCCTCCTATTTGCTTGCATCTTTGCTAGCTAAAAATCTATTGATATGGATCCACTTAAAGTTTTCTACTTGGATCATCTTCGATCCATATGTGCTCATGCTAAAATCCCAACTAGTTTAGTTGAGGGAAAATATTTAGATGAGCATGCTCATTTTGTCCGTCACCATTTGTCTGAAAAAGGGAGGCTCTTATGGGATCAAATAAATTGTTTGCTATGTTATGCTTGGAATATTTGTGAACTTTGTGATTTTACTTGTTGCTCTAAGACCCTAAAAAACACCTTCCATACCTATGTAAGTTTAATGATAATGAAATCTTATCTTCTTATGAAAAAGGGTGTTTACAGTTACTATGATATCAAAGAAATTGAAGAATTTGTTGCTTTTAAGGTGCTTATGAAGTTGCTTCTTTGATTGAAAAGTATGATATTACTCTCTACAAATCTGAAAATTTTGACATACTTAAATATTCCTATGAAAACTATGCTCATAATTCCTATGCCAAAGAATTTATTGAGAGAATGACCGTTGCTTTGGAAGAAAATAATGATATGCATGAATCTATAGATGATTATGATTCCGTTGATTTGATTGAATTATCCCTTGATGAACATGATGCTTGCTATTCTTATGGCCATGATGCCAATATTAATTATGCTTATAAAGATGAATTTGCTATAGTTCCTTATGTTAAACATGAGATTGTTGCTATTGCACCCATACTTGATATCTCCTTGAGTCAAAAGCATGATTGCAACGATGTTATTGAAAGTTCTATTAATGTCATTTGTGTTAATGATATGCAAAATCCTAAGCTTGGGGATGCTAATTTTGCTATGTCTACTACTTGTTGCAATGATCATGATTGGGGTGATTCTTCTTATGATCTTGAAAGTTTATTTAAGCCACACGATGAATATGAGATTGATAATAATGTTTGCAATAATATTTAAAGTGAGTTTGGAAGAGTGTCAACTTTAGATCCCACATATTTGGAGAATGTTCAATCTTATGAAATTTTTGATAAAAGTGGGTTTGGAGAGGTCATGACTTTAGTTAATGTTAATCCCACTATTTTGGAAGAGTGTCAACTTCGCATGCATGTGGATCATGTTGAAAATATGTTATGTGATAGCTATATTATTGAATTTGCTTATGATCCCACATGTAGTTATTACGAGAGAGGAAAATATGGTTGTAGAAATTTTCATGTTACTAAATTACCTCTCTTCATGTTGAGATTGCTATCGTCTCTTTATTTTTCCTTGCATATGCTAGTTTTTGCTTGCCTTGATAATTTGTTTTCTTATAAAATTCATATGCATAGGAAGTATGTTAGACTTAAATGTGTTTGTCACGGGTTTTATGATGCTCTATTTGTGCTTCAATTCTTCTCTTTTATGTGAGCATCATTGAAATTGTCAATGCCTAGCTAAAAAGGCTTTAAAGAAAAGTGCTTGTTGGGAGAAAACCCAATATTTTTCCTTGCTGTTTTTTAATAAATAAACCATATAGCCTCTGGTTAGATGTTTTTTTGTGTTCTAATTAGTGTTTGTGATAGCTTACGGTGATAGTTGTTTTAATGTTGCTGAGAGACAGAAACTTTTGCGCCAAGGAAAATAATTTTCATAATTCACAGAAGCGTGCTTTTGATCTGATTATTTTTGCAATGGATTGGTACACAAATTGCCCAGGTTGTCCTAATTTTTCAGAATTTTTGGAATTTTTGGAATTACACAAATTGCCCAGACTGTTCTGCATTTGACAGATTCTGGTTTCTTTCTGTTGTTTACTTATTTTGATGAATCTATGCATAGTATCAGGGGGTATGAACCATGGATAAGTTGGAATACAGTATATATTACACCAATATAAATAAAGAATGAGTTCACAGTAGTACCATAAAATGGTGATTTATTTTCTTATACTAACGGAGCTTATGAGATTTTCTGTTGAGTTTTGTGTTGTGAAGTTTTCAAGTTTTGGGTAAGGATTTGATGGACTATGGCAAGAGCATAAGCTTGGGGATGCCCAAGGCACCCCAAGGTAATATTCAAGGACAACCAAGCGCCTAAGCTTATGCCCCGAAAGGCATCCCCTCATTCGTCTTCGTATATCCGTAACTGATACATCTCCAATGTATCTATAATTTATGAAGTATTCATGCCATGTTTACATTAGTTTTATATGATTTTGGTATGATTTGATTAGAACTAACCCGGAATAACATTGTTTTCAGCTACCGTGGTGTTGTTTTTGTGCAGAAATAAAAGTTCTCAGAATGCGTTGAAAATCAATGGAGATTTTCCTTTTCGGAAAATATAAAAAATACTGGAACAAAAATCTACCAAAGGGGAGTCCCGTGGGCCCCACGAGGGTGGGGGACGTTCCCCTGTGCCTCATGGACTTCCCGTGGGGCCCCCTGACTTGTCCTTGACGCCAACCTCTCCTATAAATGCCCAAACCTCTAGAAAATAACCTAGATCGGGAGTTCCCGTTGTAGGGTGTTGGAATACGTTCATGATTCGCTTATAGTGGGTCGCTTGAGTGACAGAAGCATAAACCCGAGTAAGGGGGTTGTTGCGTATGGGATAAAGGGGATTTGATATGTTAATGCTATGGTTTGGTTTTGCCTTAATGATCTTTAGTAGTTGCGGATGCTTGCTAGAGTTCCAATCATAAGTGCATATGATCCAAGAAAAGAAAGTATGTTAGCTTATGCCTCTCCCTCATATGAAATTGCAATGACGACTACCTGTCTTGTTAACAATTGCCTAGGATAATTCCGCACACCGACCCATCATTATTCCACACTCGCTATTTATAATATTTAGTAATACATTCTAACTTTATGATAAAAGCACCTACTTTTATATTTTAGCTCTCCGATATCATGCAAAGTTATCCTCTTCATACCCACAACATAGTTTTATTTTTTGTTTCTAGTTGGAAGCAAACGTGCGGTGTACGTAGAGTCGTATCAGTGGCAGATAGGACTTGAGAGAATATTGATATTACCTTTAGCTCCTTGTGGGTTCGACACTCCATACTTATCACTTTCTCCTTTGGAAATTGCTATGATGATTCCCTGCACTCGGGGATTATCATGATCTTTTCTGGCGCCGTTGCCGGGGAGCAATAGTGTGGGGTTGATATTCTCGTGTGTGCTTGTTTGCTTTCGTCACTAAGTAGTTTTTATTTTTCCTTTTAGTTTTGCTTAGTTGTGGGTGAAACATACAAAAAAATCAAAAAATTAAAATACAAAAATATGCACTTGCCTCATATGCCTAAAAAGTTTTTTTAAAAGAGAAGTGATTGGAAAGTTATGCATTAAAGAAGTGAGGGTCGACCTTGAGCACTTGTGTTCACGCTCATGGAAACGATGTAAACAAATTCATGGAAGTTTCTCTGAAAATAATTATCCCCTTGTATATATCCATTGTATTATAAAAATATTGTGCCAAGCTTTGGTTTTAGGATGATTAGATTGCTTGTTTACTATGTGTAGTACAAAAACAGAAACTTTGGCTGTAGCACGTGAATTTACATTTTTACTGGAAAGTCAAATGGGTCTGAAACTTGTTGCAAATTACTTCTGTACAAATTGTTTAAATTGTCATATTTTTAGAATTTTTTGGAGTTATAGAAATTTATTAAGTTTCCAGATTACTACAGACAATCCTATTTTTGACAAATTCTGTTTTCTATGTGTTGTTCGCTTATTTTGATGAATCTAAGGGTAGCATAGGGGGGTATGAGCCATGCTGAAGTTGGAATACAGTAGATAAAGTGCTAATATGAAATTGGAATGAGTTTACAATAGTACCTAAAGGTAGTGATTTGCTTTAGTATACTAGCGGATCTCACAAAGTTTTTGGGGATGAAGTGTTCGATGAACGAGGAGTTACCGATTTGATAAGAATAAAGAGAGGCAAGAGTTCAAGCTTGGGGATGCCCAAGGCACCCCAAGTAAATATTCCAAGGATACTCAAGCATCTAAGCTTGGGGATGCCCCGGTTGGCATCCCATCTTTCTTCTTCAACAATTATCGGTATACCTCGGTTTTCGTTTTGTTCACATGATTTGTGTCCTTTGTGTTTTTCTTTTTATCTAAGAACCATGCTAGTATGAGATAGCCCTTCATAGATTTATAGAATGCTTCATGTGCTTCACTTATATCTTTTGAGTATGACCTTATAGAATGCTCTTTGTGCTTCACCTAAATCTTTTGAGTATGGTTTTATAGAATGCTTCGTGTGCTTCACTTATATATTTTGAGCTTGGATATTGGTTAGTCTATATTAATTATAGAATGCTCCATGAACTTCATGTATATATTTTGGAGTGTGAATAATACTATCATCTAAAGTGGGTTTGGAAGAGTGTCAACTTTAGGAATTAGTGACCCCACTATTTTGGAGGGTGTTGAATCTTAGTGTGATATTTATGAAACTGGATTTGGAAGAGTGTCAACTTTAGTTAGTAATGATTCCACTATTTCGGAAGAGGTTCCAATTGATTATGAGAACAAAGTTGCTATCTACGATGATTATTGTGATGACATGTATGCTATAAAGAATAATGATAACCATGAATTCATCATGATTTTAATTTTCAATTGGATTATGCCTCACATGATAGTTATTTTGTTGAGTTTGCTCCCACTATTCTGAACAAGAAGAATTTTGCTTATGTGGAGAGTAGAAAAATTTCTATGCTTGTAGATCATGAAAAGAATGCTTTATGTGATGGTTATATTGTCGAACTCATTCATGATGCTACTGAAAACTATTATGAGGGAGGAATACATGCTTGTAGGAGTTGCAATAATATCAAGTTTCCTCTCTATGTGCTTAAAGTTTTGAAGTTGTACTTGTTTTGCCTTCCTATGCTAGTTGATTCTTGTTCCTATAAATTGTGTGCTCACAAAATCCCTAGGCATAGGAAGTGGGTTATATTTGAATCTGCTAGTAATATTCTTCATGATGCTCTCTTTATGTTTCAATTCTTATCTTTTATGTGAGCATCATTGAAATCATCATGCCTAGCTGAAAGGCATTAAAGAAAAGCGCTTGTTGGGAGATAACCCAATATTTACCCTTACTGTTTTTGAGTGTTCACATGATTAAGCTACTTTAGTAATCATGTTTTATAGCTTTTGTTTCAATAAAGTGCCAAGTAAAACCTTTGGAAGACTTGGGTGAAAGTTAATGTTGGGGAACATAGTAATTTCAAAAAAATTCCTACGCACACGCAAGATCATGGTGATGCATAGCAACAAGAGGGGAGAGTGTTGTCCACGTACCCTCATAGACCGAAAGCGGAAGCGTTAGCACAACACGGTTGATGTAGTCGTACGTCTTCACGATCCGTACCGATCCAAGTAGCGAACGTACGGCACCTTCGAGTTCAGCACACGTTCAGCTCAATGACGTCCCACGAACTCCGATCTAGCAGAGCTTTGCGGGAGAGTTCCGTCAGCACAATGACGTGATGACGGTGTTGATGATGCTACCGACACAGGGCTTCGCCTAAGCACTGCTACGATATTACCAAGGTGGAATATGGTGGAGGGTGCACCGCACACGGCTAAGAGATCAATGATCAATTGTTGTGTCTAGAGGTGCCCCCTGCCCCCATATATAAAGGAGGGAGAGGAGGAGGGGGCGGCCAAGGAGGAGAAGGCGCGCCCAAGGGGGGGCAATCCTACTCCAAGTAGGATTCCCCCTCTTTCCTAGTCCAAGTAGGAGAGGGGAAGGAAGGGGAGGAGAAGAAGAAGGAAAGGGGGGGCCCTAGTCCAATTCGGTTTGGGCTAGGGGGGCCGCGCGCCCCTAGCTAGCCGCCTCTCCTCTTCCTCCACATGGGCCCACGAGGCCCAATAACCCCCGGGAGGTTCCGGTAACCTCCCGATCCTCCGGTATTTATCCGATAACCCCTGGAACTCATCCGGTGCCCGAACATAACCTTCCAATATATCAATCTTAACATATCGACCATTTCGAGACTCCTCGTCATGTCCCTGATCACAACCGAGACTCTGAACTACCTTCGGTACATCGAAACACAAAAACTCATAATACGATCATCACCGAACTTTAAGCGTGCGAACCCTACGGGTTCGAGAACTATGTAGACATGACCGAGACACGTCTCTGGTCAATAACCAATAGCAGAACCTGGATGCTCATATTGGCTCCCACATATTCTACGAAGATCTTTATCGGTCAAACCGCATAACAACACATGTTGTTCCCTTTGTCATCGGTATGTTACTTGCCCGAGATTCGATCGTCGGTATCTCAATACCTAGTTCAATCTCGTTACTGGCAAGTCTCTTTACTCGTTATGTAATGCATCGTCCCGCAACTAACTCGTTAGTCACATTGCTTGCAAGGCTTATAGTGATGTGCATTACCGAGAGGGCCCAGAGATACCTCTCCGACAATCGGAGTGACAAATCCTAATCTCGAAATACACCAACTCAAAAAGTACCTTCAGAGACACCTGTAGAGCTCCTTTATGATCACCCAGTTACATTATGACGTTTGGTAGAACACAAAGTGTTCCTCCGGTAAACGGGAGTTGCATAATCTCATAGTCACAGGAACATGTATAAGTCATGAAGAAAGCAATAGCAACATACTAAACGATCAAGTGCTAAGCTAACGAAATGGGTCAAGTCAATCACATCATTCTCCTAATGATGCGATCCCATTAATCAAATGACAACTTATGTCTATGGCTAGGAAACTCAACCATCTTTGATCAACGAGCTAGTCAAGTAGAGGCATGCTAGTGACACTATGTTTGTCTATGTATTCACACATGTATTATGTTTCCGGTTAATACAATTCTAGCATGAATAATAAACATTTATCATGATATGAGGAAATACATAATAACTTTATTATTGCCTCTAGGGCATATTTCCTTCAGTCTCCCACTTGCACTAGAGTCAATAATCTAGATTACACAGTAACGATTCTAACACCCATGGAGCCTCGGTGCTGATCATGTTTTGCTCGTGGAAGAGGCTTAGTCAATGGGTCTGCAACATTCAGATCCGTCTGTATCTTGCAAATCTCTATGTCTCCCTCCTGGACTTGGTCCCGTATGGAATTGAAGCTTCTCTTGATGTGCTTGGTTCTCTTGTGAAATCTGGATTCCTTTGCCAAGGGAATTGCACCAGTATTGTCACAAAAGATTTTTCATTGGACCTGATGCACTAGGTATGACACCTAGATCGGATATGAACTCCTTCATCCAGACTCCTTCATTTGCTGCTTCCGAAGCAGCTATGTACTCCGCTTCACATGTAGATCCGCCACGACGCTTTGTTTAGAACTGCACCAACTGACAGCTCTACCATTCAATATAAACACGTATCCGGTTTGCGATTTAGAATCGTCCGGATCAGTGTCAAAGCTTGCATCAATGAAACCATTTACGACTAGCTCTTTGTCACCTCCATAAACGAGAAACATATCCTTTGTCCTTTTCAGGTATTTCAAGATGTTCTTGACCGCTGTCCAGTGATCCACTCCTGGATTACTTTGGTACCTCCCTGCTAAACTAATAGCAAGGCACACATCAGGTCTGGTACACAGCATTGCATACATGATAGAGCCTATGGCTGAAGCATAGGGAACATCTTTCATTTTCTCTCTATCTTCTGCAGTGGTCGGGCATTGAGTCTGACTCAACTTCACACCTTGTATTACAGGCAAGAACCCTTTCTTTGCTTGATTCATTTTGAACTTTTTCAAAACTTTATCAAGGTATGTACTTTGTGAAAGTCCAATTAAGTGTCTTGATCTATCTCTATAGATCTTGATGCCCAATATATAAGCAACTTCACCGAGGTCTTTCATTGAAAAACTTTTATTCAAGTATCCTTTTATGCTATCCAGAAATTCTATATCATTTCCAATCAATAATATGTCATCCACATATAATATCAGAAATGCTATAGAGCTCCCACTCACTTTCTTGTAAATACAGGCTTCTCCAAAAGTCTGTATAAAACCATATGCTTTGATCACACTATCAAAGCGTTCATTCCAACTCCGAGAGGCTTGCACCAGTCCATAAATGGATCGCTGGAGCTTGCACACTTTGTTAGCACCTTTTGGATCGACAAAACCTTCTGGTTGCATCATATACAACTTTCTTCCAGAAATCCATTCAGGAATGCAGTTTTGACATCCATTTGCCAAATTTCATAATCATAAAATGCAGCAATTGCTAACATGATTCGGATAGACTTAAGCATCGCTACGGGTGAGAAAGTCTCATCGTAGTCAACCCCTTGAACTTGTCAAAAACCTTTCGCAACAAGTCGAGCTTTGTAGACAGTAACATTACCATCAGCATCAGTCTTCTTCTTGAAGATCCATTTATTCTCAATGGCTTGCCGATCATCGGGCAAGTCAACCAAAGTCCACACTTTGTTCTCATACATGGATCCCATCTCAGATTTCATGGCCTCAAGCCATTTTGCGGAATCTGGGCTCATCATCGCTTCCTCATAGTTCGTAGGTTCGCCATGGTCAAGTAACATGACCTCCAGAATAGGATTACCGTACCACTCTGGTGCGGATCTTACTCCGGTTGACCTACGAGGTTCGGTAGTAACTTGATCTGAAGTTTCATGATCAATATCATTAGCTTCCTCACTAATTGGTGTAGTCATCATAGGAACCGGTTTCTGTGATGAACTACTTTCCAATAAGGGAGTAGGTATAGTTGCCTCATCAAGTTCTACTTTCCTCCCACTCACTTCTTTCGAGAGAAACTCCTTCTCTAGAAAGGATCCAAATTTAGCAACAAATGTCTTGCCTTCGGATCTGTGATAGAAGGTGTACCCAACAGTCTCCTTTGGGTATCCTGTGAAGAAACATTTCTCCGATTTGGGTTCGAGCTTATCAGGTTGAAGTTTTTTCACGTAAGCATCGCAGCCCCAAACTTTAAGAAACGACAACTTTGGTTTCTTGCCAAACCATAGTTCATAAGGCATCATCTCAACAGATTTTGATGGCTCCCTATTTAACGTGAATGCATCTGTCTCTAAAGCATAACCCCAAAATGATAGTGGTAAATCAGTAAGAGACATCATAGATTGCACCATATCTAGTAAAGTACGATTACGACGTTCGGACACACCATTACGTTGTGGTGTTCCGGGTGGCTTGAGTTGCGAAACTATTCCGCATTGTTTCAAATGTAGACCAAACTCGTAACTCAAATATTATCCTCCATGATCAGATCATAGAAACTTTATTTTCTTGTTATGATGATTTTCCACTTCACTCTGAAATTCTTTGAACTTTTCAAATGTTTCAGACTTATGTTTCATTAAGTAGATATACCCATATCTGCTCAAATCATCTGTGAAGGTGAGAAAATAACGATACCCGCCGCGAGCCTCAATATTCATTGGACCACATACATCAGTATGTATGATTTCCAATAAATCTGTCACTCGCTCCATAGTTCCGGAGAATGGCGTTTTAGTCATCTTGCCCATGAGGCATGGTTCGCAAGTACCAAGTGATTCATAATCAAGTGATTCGAAAAGTCCATCAGTATGGAGTTTCTTCATGCGCTTTACACCAATATGACCCAAACGACAGTGCCACAAATAAGTTGCACTATCATTATCAACTCTGCATCTTTTGGCTTCAACATTATGAATATGTGTATCACTACTATCGAGATTCAACAAAAATAGACCACTCTTCAAGGGTGCATGACCATAAAAGATACTACTCATATAAATAGAACAACCATTATTCTCTGATTTAAATGAATAACTGTTTCACATCAAACAAGATCCAGATATAATGTTCATGCTCAACGCTGGCACCAAATAACAAGTATTCAGGTCTAAAACTAATCCCGAAGGTAGATGTAGAGGTAGCGTGCCGACCGCGATCACATCAACTTTGGAACCATTTCCCACGCGCATCGTCACCTCGTCCTTAGCCATTCTTCGCCTAATCTGTAGTCCCTGTTTTGAGTTGCAAATATTAGCAACAGAACCAGTATCAAATACCCAGGTGCTACTGCGAGCATTAGTAAGGTACACATCAATAACATGTATATCACATATACATTTGTTCACCTTGCCATCCTTCTTATCCGCCAAATACTTGGGGCAGTTCCGCTTCCAGTGACCAGCCCCTTTGCAGTAGAAGCACTCAGTCTCAGGCTTAGGTCCAGACTTAGGTTTCTTCTCCTGAGCAGCAACTTGCTTGCCGTTCTTCTTGAAGTTCCCCTTCTTCTTCCCTTTACCCTTTTTCTTGAAACTGGTGGTCTTGTTGACCATCAACACTTGATGCTCCTTCTTGATTTCTACCTCCGCAGCTTTTAGCATCGCGAAGAGCTCGGGAATAGTCTTGTTCATCCCTTGCATATTATAGTTCATCACGAAGCTCTTGTAGCTTGGTGGTAGTGATTGAAGAATTCTTTCAATGACACTATCATCAGGAAGATTAACTCCCAGTTGAACAAGTGATTATTATACCTAGACATTTTGAGTATATGTTCACTGACAGAACTATTCTCCTCCATCTTGCAGCTATATAACTTATTGGAGACTTCAGATCTCTCAATCCGGGCATTTTCTTGAAATATTAACTTCAACTCCTGGAACATCTCATATGCTCCATGACGTTCAGAACGTCATTGAAGTCCCGGTTCTAAGCCGTAAAGCATGGCACACTGAACTATCGAGTAGTCATCAGATTTGCTCTGCCAGACATTCACAACATCTGCAGTTGCATCTGCAACAGGCCTGTCACCCAGTAGTGCTTCCAGGACATAATTCTTCTGTGCAGCAATGAGGATAATCCTCAAGTTACGGACCCAGTCCGTGTAATTGCTACCATCATCTTTCAACTTTTCTTTCTCAAGAAACGCATTAAAATTCAACAGAACAACAACACGGGCCATCTATCTACAACAACATAGACAAGCAAAATACTATCAGGTACTAAGTTCATGATAACTTAAAGTTCAATTAATCATATTACTTAAGAACTCCCACTTAGATAGACATCCCTCTAATAATCTAAGTGATCACATGATCCAAATCAACTAAACCATATCCGATCATCACGTGAGATGGAGTAGTTTTCAATGGTGAACATCACTATGTTGATCATATCTACTATATGATTCACGCTTGACCTTTCGGTCTCAGTGTTTCGAGGCCATATCTGCATATGCTAGGCTCGTCAATTTTAACCTGAGTATTTTGCGTGTGTAAAACTGTCTTACACCCGTTGTATTTGAATGTAGAGCTTATCTCACCCGATCATCACGTGGTGTCTCGGCACGAAGAACTTTCGCAACGGTGCATACTCAGGGAGAACACTTATACCTTGAAATTTAGTGAGAGATCATCTTATAATGCTACCGTCAAACAAAGCAAAATAAGATGCATAAAGGATAAACATCACATGCAATCAATATAAGTGATATGATAGGGCCATCATCATCTTGTGCTTGTGATTTCCATCTCCGAAAGACCGTCATGATCACCATCGTCACCGGCGCGACACCTTGATCTCCATCATAGCATCATTGTCGTCTCGCCAACTATTGCTTCTACGACTATCACTACCGCTTAGTGATAAAGTAAAGCAATTATAGGGCGATTGCATTGCATACAATAAAGCGACAACCATATGGCTCCTGCCAGTTGCCGATAACTCTTGTTACAAAACATGATATCTCATACAATAAAATTTAGCATCATGTCTTGACCATATCACATCACAACATGCCCTGCAAAAACAAGTTAGACGCCCTCTACTTTGTTGTTGCAAGTTTTACGTGGCTGCTATGGGCTGAGCAAGAACCGTTCTTACCTACGCATCAAAACCACAACGATAGTTCGTCAAGTTAGTGATGTTTTAACCTTCTCAAGGACCGGGCGTAGCCACCCTCGGTTCAACTAAAGTTGGAGAAACTGACACCCTCCAGCCACCTATGTGCAAGGCACGTCGATAGAACCAGTCTCGCATAAGCGTACGCGTAATGTCAGTCAGGGCCGCTTCATCCAACAATACCGCCGAACCAAAGTATGACATGCTGGTAAGCAGTATGACTTGTATCGCCCACAACTCACTTGTGTTCTACTCGTGCATATAACATCTACGCATAAAACCTAGCTCGGATACCACTGTTGGGAACGTAGTAATTTCAAAAAAATTCCTACGCACACGCAAGATCATGGTGGTGCATAGCAACGAGAGGGGAGAGTGTTGTCCATGTACCCTCGTAGACTGAAAGCGGAACGTTAGCACAATGCGGTTGATGTAGTCGTACGTCTTCATGATCCGACCGGTCCAAGTACCGAACGTACGGCACCTCCGAGTTCAGCACATGTTCAGCTCGATGACGTCCCACGAACTCCGATCCAGCAGAGCTCTGCGGGAGAGTTCCATCAGCATGATGGCGTGATGACGGTGTTCATGATGCTATCGACACAGGGCTTCGCCTACGCACCGCTACTATATTACCGAGGTGGAATATGGTGGAGGGGGGCACCGCACATGGCTAAGAGATCAATGATCAATTGTTGTGTCTAGAGGTGTCCCCTTGCCCCCTTATATAAAGGAGGGAGAGGAGGAGGGGGCGGCCAAGGAGGAGGAGGCGTGCCCAAGGGGGGGCAATCCTACTCCAAGTAGGATTCCCCCCTCTTTCCTAGTCCAAGTAGGAGAGGGGAAGGAAGGGGAGGAGAAGAAGAAGGAAAGGGGGACCCGCCCCCCTAGTCCAATTCGGTTTGGGCTAGGGGGGCGCGCGCCCCTAGCTAGCTGCCTCTCCTCTTCCTCCACATGGGCCCATGAGGCCCAATAACCCCCCGGGAGGTTCCGTTAACCTCCCAGTTCTCCGGTATTTATCCGATAACCCCCGGAACTCATCCGGTGTCCGAACATAACCTTCTAATATATCAATCTTAACGTCTCGACCATTTTGAGACTCCTCTTCATGTCCGTGATCACATCCGGGACTCCGAACTGCCTTCGGTACATCAAAACACAAAAACTCATAATACAATCGTCACCGAACTTTAAGCGTGCGGACCCTACGGGTTCAAGAACTATGTAGACATGACCGAGACACGTCCCCGGTCAATAACCAATAGTGGAACCTAGATGCTCATATTGGCTCCCACATATTCCACAAAGATCTTTATCGGTCAAACCGCATAACAACATACGTTGTTCCCTTTGTCATCAGTATGTTACTTGCCCGAGATTCGATCATCGGTATCTCAATACCTAGTTCTATCTCGTTACCGGCAAGTCTCTTTACTCGTTATGTAATGCATCATCCCTCAACTAACTCATTAGTCACATTGCTTGCAAGGCTTATAGTGATGTGCATTACCGAGAGGGCCCAGAGATACCTCTCCGACAATCGGAGTGACAAATCCTAATCTCAAAATACGCCAACTCAACAAGTACCTTCAGAGACACCTGTAGAGCTCCTTTATGATCACCCAGTTATGTTGTGACATTTGGTAGCACACAAGCTGTTCCTCCGGTAAACGGGAGTTGCATAATCTCATAGTCATAGGAACATGTATAAGTCATGAAGAAAGCAATAGCACCATACTAAATGATCAAGTGCTAAGCTAACGGAATGGGTCAAGTCAATCACATCATTCTCCTAATGATGTGATCCCATTAATCAAATGACAACTCATGTCTATGGCTAGGAAACTCAACCATCTTTGATCAACGAGCTAGTCAAGTAGAGGTATACTAGTGACACTATGTTTGTCTATGTATTCACACATGTATTATGTTTCCGGTTAATACAATTCTAGCATGAATAATAAACATTTATCATGATATGAGGAAATAAATAATAACTTTATTATTGCCTGTAGGGCATATTTCCTTCAGTTAATGTGATCTTGCTGTAAAAAATAGAAGGGCTCATGAGATTAGCTGTCATTTTTTATAGAAGAGTGCTTTTGAGTGGGTTTTTTTTGCAGAAGATTAATAGACAAATTCCTCACATCCAACAATTTATTTCATAATTTTTGTAGTAGCATAAGTATGGTAGATGTTCAGATCATTACAGACTGTTCTGTTTCTGGCAGATTCTGTTCTCATTGCATAGTTTGCTTGTTTTCTAGTTTCTGTGGCTTATATTTCTCAATATAAATTGTAGAAATGATATGGTACATTAGGCATTGTGTGAGAAAAATTATGAATCTTGTCTTTGACAGTACCAAAGTGAATGGTTTACTCTTTATCGTACTAACCCGTCTCACAAAGTTCCGTTAAGTTTTGTGTGATTGAAGTTTTCAAGTTTTGAGTGAGATATCGATATGAGGAGAATAAGGAGTGGAAAGACCCTAAGCTTGGGGATGCCCAAGGCACCCCAAGGTAATATTCAAAGAAGACTCAAGCGCCTAAGCTTGGGGATGCCCCGGAAGGCATCCCCTCTTTCGTCTTCAAAACTATCGGTATACCTTACTCGGAGCTATATTTTGATTCATCACATGATATCTGTTTTGCTTGGAGCGCATTTTCAATTTTACTTGTTGTTTGAATAAAATCATTGGATCTGAAATCTTGAATGAAAAAGAATCCTCCCATGTCTAGTTAATTATTTGACTACTCAGTGTTCTTCATTTATATCTTTTTGGAGTAGTTTGTCATTTACTCACACTACAAAAAAAGACACATCCGTGACATTTTGGGCCGAAAGAATTTTTTTTCTGTCATACATATGACACTTCTATGACGATAATTGTGAAAAAACCCGGTATCATCATAGATGTGGTGGGCTCCTACTTCTATGACAAAAAATCATGACAGAAAATGGGCTTTTCGTCCTGGGCGGGCCGGAGACGCAGCTGCATGACATTCTTTGGGCTGTCCATGATGGAAAAAACCATGGTAGAAGCGAGGGGGAGGAAAATTTTGGGGAGTTGCCGGTTACGGTGGGAGGTCGGGGGCGGAGCGATGCGCGTTTCTCTCGTATGTACGCGCGTGTGTGCGAGGCGTTGGCTCTAACTGAACCCGAGCGAGGCGTTGGGCTCTAACTGAACCCGAGCGATTGCACTGCAGGCTACGCGTTACTCAACCCGAGCGATCGATCGATGGCTGTTAACTGAACCCGATGGAGCGATTCCTTCGCTACTGCTACTAACTGAAGCCAATCGATGCTGCCTCTAGGATGAACAGT
>NC_041393.1:504372900-504381933 GCF_002162155.2 Triticum dicoccoides | reverse complement strand
GGATGAAAAGTGAGCAGTGGCGTTGCCTCTGGATGAACAGGAACATGTGGTGTGGAGGGCTGGATGAACAGTAGACGGTGGAGGGATGGCCGTGGAGGGGTGGTTGAACAGGACCCCGTGGTGTGGAGGACTAGATGAAAAGTAGACGGTGGAGGGGTGCCTGTGGAGGGGTGGTTGAACAATAGCCGGTGGAGTAGCGCGCGGTGGAGGCTGGATGAACAGGAGCCCGTGGAGGCTGGAGGAGGTCGACGGTAGCCCGTGGAGGCTGGAGGAGGTCGACGGTGGAGATGAACAGTATCCCGTGGAGTCCCGTTTTGCGGTACGCCACACCCCTCCCCCCTGTTTCGACCGTAGCGCTCCAACTCAAGTCCGTTTCGTCCGTTTTGCGGTACGCCACACCCCTCCCGATCAACAGGACCCCCGTTTCGACCGTAGGAGGTCCGTTTCCTCCGTTTTGCGGTACGCCAAGCCCCTCCCGATCAACAGGACCCCGTTTCGAACGTGGCCGGTCGAACACAAGGCCGTTTCCTCCGTTGTGCGGTACGCCAGGCCTCGTTGCCATCGCCTGTTCCGTCCAAGCCCTCCCGATGAACACGACCACGCATTCCGTTCCGACCCAGCCGGTTGGCTCCCCATGAACACGACGACGACGTTGTTTCTCCGTTCCGACCCAGCCATGTACGTATGCGCGATAGGCGTTAGAGACCCTACCTGTATGTACGTACGTGGCTGTATTTTCTTTCTTGCACCCTCGCCGTTGTACGTACGTGTACATGCTCCATGCGCGCCTCTACTACGACATGTGCGCGCCTCTACATCCACCAGTATATATGTACGTACACGTTCACGACCAGAATGACAACGGTACGTACGCTTCAACCAGGTGGGTCCCGACTGTCAGGCACTTCCTTGCCTGCGAAGATGTAGCTGGTGGGTCCCAGTAGTCAGGGGGGCGAATCGTTTTTTTTGCCTGGACGCACTTCCTTGCATGCGAAGATGTAGCTGGTGGGTCCCAGCAGTCAGGGGGGCGAATTGTTTTTTTTATGCCCGGACGCACTTCCTTGCGTGCGAAGGTGCAACTGGTGGGTCCCAGCAGTCAGGGGGGAAATGTTTTTTCACGAAATATTGTGGCCCGTCCGGTGGGTCCCCGCTGTTAGGTGGAGGAATAATTATTTTCCGCGTAATAAGGAGGCACTTCCTTACTGCGGCCGTGGACCCAGCTGTCAGCCTCTCCACATACAGTCCACGTCCGATGGAAGTCGGTCCTTGACCATGTTGACCACGCCGCACCGAGAGCACCAGGGCGGTGGACGACAACGAGGCCTAGGAAGGGGACGGCGGGGAGCCGGGGAAGACACGGCAGTGGAAGCCCACGCGGAGAGGAGTACGAGGGTTCACTGGTTCGGCTGCGGTATGAGGCTATCATCGCCGTAGGGCCTGGCCAGCGGTGGGAATAGTAGGGGCGGTGAGGTCTCCGCGGCAGCACATCCGGCCACGGGAAGCAGGAGCATGCGGCACGACCGACGCTGCTTTGGGCGCGGCTGGAGCAAGAAGACCAGAGGTTGAAGAAGCACTACGACCGTTGGATGGACATCTACGGTCACTGGAGCTAGAATCGTTTATATTGACTAAGTTGACAAAGCCCTTCGTCCCCGTCAACTTAGTAGGCCCACAAGTCAGCCTCCCACCAAGGTGGGTCCCAGCTAGAAGGGGGTATTCATTTTTTTGTGCGTAATAAGGAGGCACTTCCGGTGGGTCCGAGCTGACAGCAGGGGGGATATTTTTTTCACGAAATACGGTGGCCTGTCGGGTGGGTCCCAGCAGTCAGGGCAAACGTTTTTTTCTCAAAATACTGGTGGCCCGTCCGGTGGGTCCCTGCTGTCAGGTGGAGGAATAATTATTTTCCGCATAATAAGGAGGCACTTCCTTGCGGCTGCCGTGGACCCAGCTGTCAGCCTCTTCACGTACAGTATTCTTCCGATGGAATTCGGTCGTTGACCACATTGACCACGCCGCCGAGAGCACCACGGCGGTGGACGACGGGGCGGCCTAGGAAGGGGACGACGCGGAGCCGGGGAAGACGCGGCAGTGGATGCCCACGCGAAGAGGAGTACGAGGGTTCACTGGTTTGGCTGCGCTGCCATCGCCGCAGAATAACAGGCGGTTTGGGTGAGTGGAGTGGAGGGATGGCCTGGCCAGCGGTGGGAGTAGTATGGAGGCAGTGAGGCCTCCGCAGCAGCACAACCGGCCACAGAAGGTAGGAGCAGGCGGCACGACCGGCGCTGCTTTGGGCGACTGGAGCAAGAAGACCAGAGGTTGAAGAAGCACTACGGCCGTTGGATGGACATCGTACGGTCACTAGAGCTAGAATCGTATATATTGACTAAGTTGACAAAGCCCTCCGTGCCCGTCAACTTAGTAGGCCCACAAGTCAGCTTCCCACCAAGGTGAGTCCCAGCTAGCAGGGGGAGTATTCATTTTCTTGTCCGTAATAAAGAGGCACTTCCTATGGGTCCGAGCTGACAGCGGGGGGAACATTTTTTTCGCGAAATACGGTGGCCCGTCTGGTGGGTACCTGCAGTCAGGGGGGAAACATTTTTTTTCGCGAAATAAGGTGGCCCGTTCGGCGGGTCCCTACTGTCAGATGGAGGAATAATTATTTTGCACATAATAAGGAGGCACTTCCTTGCGGCCGTCGTGGACCCAGCTGTCAGCCTCTCCACGTACAGTACTCTTCCGATGGAAGTCGGTCGTTGACCACGTTGACCACGCCGCGCCGAGAGCACCAGGGCGGTGGACGACGATGACGCCTAGGAAGGGGACGACGCGGAGCCGGGGAAGACGCAGCAGTGGAAGCCCGCGCAAAGAGGAGTACGAGGGTTCACTGGTTCAACTGCGGTGTGAGGCTGCCGTCGCCGCAGAATAATAGGGGGTGTGGGTGAGTGGAGGGATGGCTTGGCCAGCGATGGGAGTAGTATGGGGGCGGTGAGGCCTCCGCGGCAGCACAGCCGGCCACGGGAGGCAGGAGCAGGCGGCATGACCGGTGCTGCTCTAGGCGGCTGGACCAAGAAGACCAGAGGTTGAAGAAGCACTACGGCCGTTGGATGGACATCGTACGGTGAGTGAAGCTAGAATCGTTTATATTGACTAAGTTGACAAAGCCCTTTGTACGCTACAACTTAGTAGGCCCACAGGTCAGCCTCCGAAACGGTGCGCCCCAGATGTCAGGGGGAGGAATCATTTTTTGGGTGGCCGAAGCTAAGAATATCCGAGATTGAAGAAGAAGCACGACATCCGTTGGATAGACATCCAACGGCCACTACTGCTAGAACCGTGTGTTGACTATAATAAGTTGACAAAGCCTTGCATACGCGTCAACTTATTTTTTTAGGGGACGCGTCACTTAGTAGGCCCACAAGTGTGTGGCAGAGAACTTATAGCCCATTTGCGTTTTGTAAGAATGTACATCCCATTTTTGAATTCTAATGGAATTTACAACAGCCCATTTACAGTTTGTTAAAAGTACAACCCATTTTCTAGCTAGGACAATGATTAATAATTTCAACCAATCGTTGAAGACAAAATTCAATAAAATTTCCCACATTTTGATGGGATTCGAAATATTTTTATCCTGAAATTTCTATTCAGACTAAATATAAATTTGTATTACGTAAAAATCCTACGAAACATTGCACGCGCAACAATGAAAATTTAAGATTTTCAAAATCCATAAATAATATTTTATAAACTAATTTCGTGTTTGGTGCATTTTTTTATAGTTACTGCCCAGTTTTAATAATTACATCCCATTTATTATTTTTAAAGCCCATTTTCCTGTTAAGCCTAATGCATCCCTCCTAGGAAAGATTTGCAGCACAGCGGGGCGGAGAATAACAAGTTGACCTTGCCTGGGTATTCCTCAAAAAGACGTATAGCTGGGCTAGCCATTTTCATCTTGAAAAAAGTAGTATCTAGGCTGGATATCTGGCCTGGGCTAGACGGGCCACAGCCTGCCCAGTTAATACCCTGCTCTCCTCTGAACAACAACGAAATCATCGCCAAGAAAAACTCTGCAGTGCTCACGCCTCAAAAACACAAATACTGCTCGAGCTGCTTGGTCCCAGCTGTCGGCTGCACCTTGTGCAATTCTCTCGTTTATGTTGACTACATAGGTTGACAATGGTGTGGGACCATGATGTCAGGAAACCAGGAGAAAGCAAAAAAATATATAGTTGTACATAATAAGAAGGCACTTGCGTACGTACGGCTATGGCCCTCGTGGGTCCCTAGTGTCATCCAGTCAAAATAAAGTCATCTCCTGAATCCTCATGTTCGTTGACCATGTTAACAATGCTCGGCGCCACGGCGAGCGCAACAACTAGAAGGACAACGGAGAGGGCCTCACGGGCCCTTCGGAGGTCTGATACAGCGCCCGCTGCTCATGTAGGAAGCCAGGATCATCGGACACCTATGAGCACCTTCGAGAAACTAAGACGGCATGAAACGGTAAGGCCGCGCTTGGGAGCTCTGGTTTATTTCAAACCTGTATTAACATACAAGTGTAATTTACTCGTCATCGGAAGGCCCGAGGTCTATAAGTAAAACCGGCGGGTTACTGTGTAATTTGAGAGACCAGTGTATATTTTACGAGCATTGCTATATGGACGACATTACCAGACGATACATGCACGATGTGCGTATCATGCCATCCATGGGCAAGGCTGAAACAGCAGCTAACGGCTGTATTAGCAATCGTCCGAGTGTCGTTCAGCATTTTTATCGTGTGTGAAGTACTTCCGATATTTTATTAGTCAAAATCGACCAACCAAGCGCCTTCGCCCGAGACCATCTGCTTTAATTTACAAGCGTAAGCTTTACAAGCGGTTTTGGTTGGAAAACAACGATCCAATCACGGCCTAATATCATGAGTTGGTCGAAAGATCATATGGTTTCACGTCTAACCTACCCGACATGTCGTATAGGCTATGAATGAAACATCAGACCATGAACTTCTTACGCACGGAAACAACAGAAGAGGATGATCTTCTTAACAAGCAAATCACTGGCATTATATCGACATGCAAAACAATACGAAGCATTATTCTCAGGAGGCACGGTGAACAGCTCGTGATGCCGCATGCCACAACATTCCAAGCTCAACTTTGCAATCAAACACAAGGCCTGGCATTACATAGACAATATTCAGAACAAACTCTTAACACAGGAATATCTCAGCAGAGTAACTATTTACTTCTAAACTGAACACAGGAATAGGGAAAAACACTCGACGCTGCTCACAGCAAGGGCGTCCCACTCAAAAATATCAAATGCATGTCTTCTGGCTAACATCAATGAGCAAATTTTGACAAGGTTTTCCAATTCCAATATATTAAACTAACGTCTTCTTGCTAACATCAATGAGCAAATTTTGACAAGGTTTTCCAATTCCAATATATTAAAATAACGTCTTATTGCTAACATCAATGATTAAACTTTGACAAGCTTTTCCCATTCAAAATATGTAATGCCTATGATCGTGTCCTGTGTTAGCTTCTTGTACTTGTTTGGGCACTTTTTGCCCACGGCACTCCACGTGTTGTTAAATTGCCAATGGTCTCTACAGACTAGTCATGTCACCGGTGTCTAATAATACTCTGTAATGCTTCTCGGTCATTCCTTTTGTAATGTACCGCATCCAGTGACTACTTCTTTCTGCAAAGTAGAACGACCAACTGGACCCAGTAACACAGCAATTTGCCTTGGACACATTGGCTCCTTTTGTGCAGTTCAACTAAAATTGAAGTCGGAATAAAACCGAGCTTTAATTTTGATATCCTTGTAAGCAACAATAGGTATAAGGGAAACAATTACTGAGAAATAACGGTTGATGACTTGTCTTAATGGGAAACAAAGCAGGAGAGGAGCAATTCTCCATTAGTGTGATTCATTCATATTGACTGAGACATTATCTTAACAATGCCTTGGTTCAACATGTATAAAGAACGACAAAGCAGAAAAGTACCATTCCTAAAGCAATGCAACTGATTCATTTTTAAGGAGACATTATCTTAACAATACCTTGGTTAAACATGTAGAAAGAACTACAAAGCAGGATAGTACCATTCCTAACAAGTGTTGCAGTTTTGAACTAAGATTCAGTAGTTAATTAATTCTGAGAGTGGCATTGCTTAATTTTACCAGCGGCATTAGATTAACGAAAAGCATAAACAGTTCCAGGGGAGAGTGGGCGAAACAACAATATGTGCTTCCATCTACTTATAAAGGGGGTGATGCAGAGTTTGTTGTAACAAAGCAACAAGCATCATAGCTGTATGGGACATGCTAGCACCATGTGCGTCCACACGTATAAATGGGTGATGCAGAGTATGTAGCCAAGCAACATATCTGCGTTGGTCCCATATTTGTTCTCTTTGAACTTTTTTCCTATGTGAGGGCAGCAAATCTAGTCCTGCACAAACTACCCGACCCCCCCCCAGTGTCTTTCCCTTTTCAACAAAGAGATCGGTTCCTTACAGATGTGTGTACTGGGTTACCCCCTTTTTCCCTTTTTGACCAACAAAGCGGCTGGATAGCCAGTCTATACTACTTTTCCTCCCTCCTTTCCTCATTGAACCACGTCCTAGATTCATGCTCCACCCCACCACACCTTTCTTTCCTCTTTGAACCAAGACCTAGATTCGACTACAGATCGAAAAAGATCCACATGCAGCTAGAGCAATGACGGTTTCAAAGAAACTTATACCTTAGGGTCGTCGGGATGTGGCAAGGCGTGCGGCGGGAGGCCGGATCTGCCCACACTACGTACGGCAGCGAGGAAGAAGGGGTCGGTGGCCCTCCCACAAAGGCGTTGGGTGAAAGAGAACAGTGCAGCCGGCAGTGGATTGCCTCCCTCACCGAAGGCGATAGAGTTAACGCTGCACCTCCTCCCCTTCCCGGTGTGACGGGATACGGACGCCTCCTTCACCAGCTGTGAGGGGGGAGAGAGACAAGAGGCCAACGCAATCTTGTTTAGATCTGGTGAAGAGAGGGTGAGAGACTATGAATATAGCAAACCCTAGCAAATGAACGCCGAGGCTCCAGCGTGTAACATATATGTATTGCGGTGAGCGTGTGGAGAGTGCAAACCCTAGCGAACTAGCGCTGAGGCTCCCGCTTATATATATACTAGTGTAGTATGGACTGAGCTCCGGTGCCTTCACTCCATCTACTTTTGGCTGTATGACAGGTGAGCCAGCCACATTTTTGGCCCACCTGTCATCAACCCAAAGGCAGGTACACTAAGTCAATGAAGCTGCGTCCATATAGTACTCTCGTGTGTATACGACTAATATATAGTGGAGTGGTTTTCTTATTCTCTCCATAACAATCATTTTAAATTGTGTAAGTATGAAACGAAACTCTTTATTTAATGTACAGAGGGAGTACTACTTCCGATGAACTAACGATCCACGCCCACGCGTCCTGGTCACACTTCCTGTCCTTCACGTGTGGTACACTACCCTCCCTTAAGTGAACAACCACACCTGCGCCAAATTATCGGAAACGTGTGAGAGTGTGTACAAATAAAGAATTTTAATTTCAATTATCGGAAAGGTTTGAGAGTATTACAAAGTTTGACTTCAGTCAAATCTGATATGCAGAGTAAATAAAAATGGAGGGCTACTACGTCCATCCGGGTTTTTAGTCCACACCATTTTTTAAATCAAAGTTAATAGCTGGACAAATAAAATTACAGGGGAGCTGGAGACAAAGTTGTGAGCAGGCTTAGAAATCAATACAAAACTTATGCTCTTAGTACCAACGTCGATCCTTCTCTGAGGAAACATTTGGTCCATAGCCAATTGTGTGATAAAATTGCACCAACGTGAAAGACAACTGCATCTCCAACGCAACCAAGGTGAACTAACGAAGGATATCATCTTTGTGCGTAACAAGCAAAGAGCACTGATGGAAGACAGTGTAACACCCACGATGCGGCTATATCTCCCACGTGTCGAAGCACGACTTAGAGGCATAACCGCATTGTGGTTTTGTCGCAAGAAGGGTCATCTTCACACAATCCCATGTAATGAACAAGAAAGGGATAAAGAGTTGGCGTACAATCGCCACTTCACACAAGTACTTAAATAAATCATACATCATTCAGAGTACACACATAGTCCGACTACGGACGAAGCCAAAAGAAAAGAAGATAACCCAACTGCTAGATCCCCGATCGTCCCAACTGGACTCCACTACTGATCAACATGAAACGAAACATAGCAACGACCAAGATCTTCATTGAGCTCCCGTCTGAGCTCGGTTGCATCACCTGCACTGGTATCATCGGCACCTGCAACTGGTGTGATAGTATCTGGTGAGTCACGAGGACTCAGCAATCTCAAAACCCGTGAGAACAAGACTATTTAAGCTTATGGATAGGAAATGGTAATGAGGTGGAGTTGCAGCAAGCACTAAGAAAATATGGTGGCTAACATACGCAAGTAAGAGCGAGAAGAGAAGCAACGGAACGGTCGAGAAGCTAGAAGTGATCCTGAAACTGCTTACACACAAACATAACACCAAGACCGTGTTCACTTCCCGGACTCCACCGAAAAGAGACCATCACGACTACACACGCGGTTGATGCGATTTAATTCGGATCTGGTGTCAAGTTCTCTACAACCGGATATTAACAAATTCCCATCTGCCACATAACCGCGGGCACGACTTTCAAAAGATAATACCCTGCAGGGGTTTCCCAACTTAGCCCATCACAAGCTCTCACGGTCAACGAAGGATATTCCTTCTCCCAGGAAGACCTGATCAGTCTCGGAATCCCGGTTTACAAGACATTTCGACAATGGTAAAACAAGACCAGCAAAGCCGCCCGAATGTGCCGACAAATCCTGATAGGAGTTGCACATATCTCGTTCTCAGGGCACACCAGATTGTCCAAACTTCCGGTAGGCCAGCCCAGAGTTGCCCCTGGTGGCCACCGGCGGCTGACAGGTTGGACCAACACTCATGACG